>NC_080203.1:100027482-100328393 GCF_030028045.1 Hippopotamus amphibius kiboko | reverse complement strand
TCA
The DNA here is from genome assembly GCF_030028045.1 of Hippopotamus amphibius kiboko. Classification (NCBI taxonomy): domain Eukaryota; kingdom Metazoa; phylum Chordata; class Mammalia; order Artiodactyla; family Hippopotamidae; genus Hippopotamus; species Hippopotamus amphibius. The sequence goes on along the minus strand of NC_080203.1, from coordinate 100,328,390 downwards.
CCAAGAGAACATAGCACTCCTAAATGTATATGCACCAAGGAATAGAGCTGCAAAATATATAAATTAAAACATAATAGAACTAAAAGGAGAAATAGACAAATTCAAAATTGTAGTTGGAAACTTTAACACCCCTCTCTCAACAATTGATAGAACAACTAGATGAAAAATGAGCAAGGATACAGAAAAACTCAACAATACCTTCATCCAACAGAATATAGCCAATATTTATAGAACATTCTACCCAACAGCAGCAGAATACACTTCAAGAATCTAGAAAAATAAGAGCAAAATAAACCTAAAGCAGGCAGAAGGAAGGCAATAATAAAAATAAGAGCAGAAATCAATGAAATTCAGTACCATTTTTCTTGATTCCATATATATGCGTTAGCATATGGTATTTGTTTTTCTCTTTCTGACTTACTTCACTCTGTATGACAGCGACAGTGCAGGAATAACAATGCAGATGTAGAGAACGGATTTGAGGGCACGGGCAGCAGAGGTGGGGGAGAGGAGGATGGGACCTAGTGAGAAGGTAACATTGACATATATACACTACCAAATGTAAAATAGATAGCTAGTGGGAAGCTGCTGCATAGCACAGGGAGATCAGCTTGGTGCTTTGTGATGAACTAGAGGAGTGGGATGGGGAGGGTGAGAGGGAGGGAGGCTCAAGAGGGAGGGGATATGGGGATATATGTATAAATATAGCTGATCCACTATGTTGTACAACAGAAACTAACACAACATTGTAAAGCAATTATACTCCAATAAAGATGTATAAAAAAAGAGAAATCAATGAAAGTGAAAACAGTAAAACAGTAGAGAAAACCAGTGAAACACAGAGCCTTTTCTTTGAAATCATCAATAAAATTGAAAAACCTCTAGCAAGATTGACAAAGAAAGAGAAAAGATACAAATTACCAATGAAGCAGAAGATATCACTACAGACCCTGCAGACATAAAAAGGATAATAAAGGAATACTAGGAACAACTCTACACACATAAATTTGACAAGTTAGAAGAAATAGTCCAATTACTCAAAAAACACAAATTACAACAACTCACTCAATACGAAATATAACTACTAAGGATATTGAATTTGTATTTTTAAAACTCCCCCAAAAGAAATATTTGAAGTCAGACAATTCCACTGGAGAATTCTACCAAAAATTTAAAGAAGAATTAATACCAATTCTACACTATCTCTTCTAGAAAACAGTAGAGGAGGAAACTGTTCTCAAATTATTTTATGAACCTATTATTACCTTGATAAGAAAACTAGACAAAGACATTACAAAAAGAGACTACATATTAATATGCCTCATGAATACACATGCAAAAATCTTAACAAAACATTAGCAAATAAAATTCAGCAATATATAAAAATAATTATACACCATGACAAAGCAGGATTTATTCTAGGGATGTAAGACTGGTCCAATTCTCTAAAATCATTCAGTGCAACTCACCATATTAATCGCTAAAAAAGAAAAATTATATGATCATACCAACTGATGAAGAAAAAGCACTTGACAAAATTCAATATCCATTTATGATAATGAGCAAACTAAGAATAAAGGGGAACTTCTCCAACTTGACAAAGAGCATCTATAAAAACTTTATGACAAACATAATACTAAATGGTAAAAGACTGAATACTTTCCCCCTAAGATCAGGAACAAGCTATGGATATCCGCTCCCACTATTTTTATTTAGTACAGGACAGGAAGTCTTAGCCAGCACAATAAGGCAAGAAAAAGAAATAAAAGGCATACAAACAAATTGGAAAGGAGGAAATAAAATTGTGCCTATTTGCTAATGACATGATTATCTATGTAGAAAATTCTAAAAAAATCTACCCCAAAAATCTCTCCTACAATTAATAAGTGAGTTAATTAAAGTTGTAGTACTCAAGAACAACATACAAAAATCAATCATATTTCTATATAGCAACATGTAGACATCAAAATTTAAAATAAAATACCATTACAACCGTTCAAAACAAAAGATATATAGGACTTGTATGGTGAAAACTACAAAACGCTGATGGAAAAAATAGATGATTTAAATAAATGGAGAAATGGATTGGAAGATTAAACACAGTAAGTGTGACCAATTCTCCAGAAATTGATACACAAGTTTAACATAATTACTATCAAAATGACAACAGAGTTTTTGTAGATATAGGTAAGATTATTCCAAATTTTATATGGAAACGCAAAGGAACTAGAATAGCTAAAACAAAATTTACAGAATAAAATGGGAGGAATCACTCTACCCAATTTCAAGACTTATCATATAGCTACAGTAATCAGGACTGTGCAGTATTGGTGGAGGGACAGACACATGGATCAATGGAATAGAATATAGAACCCGGAAACAGACCCACACAAATATGGTGAGATTATTTTTGACAAGATGCAAAAGCAATTAAATGGAGGAAATATAGCCTTTTCAATCAATGGTACTGGAGCAATTGGGCATCCACAGGCAAAAGATGAACCTTGACCTAAGTCTCACTCCTTATACAAAATTAACTTCTGTGGATCACCAACTTAAATGTTATATATAAAACTATAAATCCTTTAGAAAAAAGCATAGAAATTTTTCAAGACCTGGACTAGACAAAGAGATCTTAGACTTGACACCAAAAGTACAAGCAATAAAGGGAAAATTGATCAATTAGACCTCAACAAAATAAAAAAAACATTTAGTCTGGTAAAGATCCTGCTAAGAGAATGAAAAAAACAAGCTACAAACTGGGAGAAAATATTTGTAAATCACATATCTGGCAAAGGACTAGTATCTAGAATATACAAAGAACTCTCAAAACTCAATAGTTGAAAAACAAAACAAAACAAATAAACCACTTAGAAAATGGATTTTAAAAAATGAAGAGACATTTCACTGAAGAGGATATACAGATGGCAAATAAGTATACACACACACAAAAATGTAAAACACCCTTAGCCTTTAGGGAAATGCAAGCCCATCAGATGTCTAAAATAAAAAACAGTGACAACATCAAATGCTGGCAAGGATGCAGAGAAACTAGATCGCTCATACTTTGCTGGGGCGAGGGACGGGGGCATGTAAAATAATAAGCCACCCTGGAAAATAGTTTGGCAGCTTCCTAAAAAACTAAATTTAGCCTGTAGGGAAATGCAAACCCATCAGAATAGCTAAAATAAAAAATAGTGACAATATCAAATGCTGGCAAAGATACATAGAAACTAGATCACTCATCCTTCCAGGGTGGGGGTGGGGGGTGTATAAAATGATACAGCCACCCTGGAAAATAGTTTGGCAGTTTCCTAAAAAACTAAATATACACTTACCATACGACCCAGCACTGGTACTTCTAGGCATTTATATGAGAGAAATGAAAACTTATGTTCACACGAAAAACTGTACAGAAGTGTTTACAGCAGCTTTATTTCTAATACCCCCAAACTGGAAACAACCCAGATGTCCTTCAACAGGTGGTTGGTTAAGCAAACTGTGGTACATCCATACCATGAAATACCGCTCAGCAATAAAAAAAGAATAAACTGTCTATACACACAACAACCTGCATGGATCTCCAGAGAATTATGTTGAGTGAATAAAGCTACTCTCAAAAGGCTATATATGTATGCTTCCGTTTATGTAACTTTCTTGAAAAAATCAAAAAATGGAGAATAGATTAGTGGTTGCCAGGGGCTAAGGAGGGGTGGCATGAGAAGGAAGTGGGTGTGGCCATAAAAGGGCAGTATCAGGGATGCTTATGATGATGGAACTGTTGTGTACCTTGACTGTATCAGTGTCAATATCTTAGTTGTGATATTGTGCTATAGCTTTGCATTGTGATATTGTACTATATTTTTTCCATTGGGGGAACGATAAAAGATACATAGAATCTCTGTATTATTTCTTACAACTTCATTTATAATTATTTCAAAATAAAATATTTAATTTAAAAAGAAATAGGTAGAGAGTCTCCTAAAGAGCAGAAGGCCTATAAGACTAAGAGGAAAAGACTAATGGTATGATTTCAGGCATGCTGGCAAGTCAGTAGTAGAGGGAGATATATACACCCTTTGCCATTTTCATTAAAGATTAAAGTCAACCCTGACACCTAATATAGAGAGATATTAATATTTACATATGGACAATTTAAGGATGATTCTTTATACACTACCCTTTGTAAAATTTGGCATCACCAATAAAGGCAAGACGAAAGTTTGTGTTTGATGTCAATCTGCTATTCTTATCCCCAGATATAAAAGACTTAAAAATCTTACTTGGTGCCCTGTGTGTTCATGTACTTCAACCATAGTGATTTACATTAAAAAGATGAACACATTTGTAATCTTTACCAAAGAGGAATTTGCATCTGAAAACACTTCAGTTCTATCTAGATAAATTTTCAAAATATCTACATTTTCTTAGAGAAAAAAACACTCCTGGTCTCAGATATAGTTATAGGAAAATGGCCTCCTGATGACTCATAAAACATTCCTTTGGGAGGAAAAATACCTCTAGCATTACCAATAGGGCTGCAAAAACTAAACAGACAAATTTTGTCAAGTCCAGAGGTTTTTTCAGGGCAGTGTAACTCCCATTGTGGTGCCCTGGTAGGAAGGTTGGTAGATAAGTGGGAGCCAGAGGGGTGGAGACAGACAGGAAAGATTCTTAAAGAGAGACTCTTGGAACTGATATCTTTTTTGGGTAATCCTAAGAAGTTTAGGAAATACATCTTAAGATGAAAAGGAATTGTACTAATAATGTATTCATTCAGATTCTAAAGAGGACTGTGTGAGAACCAAAAGATACAGGAGAAATACATTTTAAAGATATGACCATGAAGATAGTGGCATTAGTGTACCAGGGTGGGCCACCTTCAAGATCGAGTATTCAGAGGAAGAAGAGAGAGAGGAGGGGCAAGGAGGTAACTTGCATGGTTAGAGGCAATGGGCTTAGCATTTGGCCCATGTTGTCTACAGTTTCCAAATCCTACCCTAGAAGGGCCGGCCAACCTTCCTGGGTTGGCTGAGGCAGGGAATGGAGGTAGGCAGCTGAGAGCCACCTGGTAAAATGATTTGGTCTTTAAAAGAGTATGGACATGCAGCCAGCAACCAGGAGACAGAGGCATGATCTAAGCAAGGATCAAACAGCAAGGGTCCTGGAGCATACAAGGATGGAGAGGGGGTGACATGGAGCCCTGAATCTGGGACAGCAGCCAGATCAGCAGAAACCAAAATTCAGGCTGAAGCTAACAGCTGAGCAAAGCCGGGTTGAAGAACCAAAGAAGGTGTGATAAGCAAAATTCTAAGATGGCCGCCAAGAGTCCCACTCCCCACTGTACGTGCTCTGTATCATCCGCTACCCTTGAGCGTGGGGAGGATCTGTGCATATGGTGGGATAATCATTCTGTGGATTAGGTTACATCATACAAGATTCTGCCATAGCAGACTAGAGGGAGATCCTCCTGCTGTCTTTGCAGACATAGTTGCCATCTTATGAGAGGGCCACATGGTGAGGACCCAAGGGCAGTCTGTAGATGCTGAGAGAGAGCCTCTGCCAACAGCCAGCAAGAAAGTGGAAATCTAAGTTCTACAACTTGAAGAAAATGAATTCTTCCAACAATCTAAATGAATTTTGAAGAGGACCGTGAGCCTCAGATGAGATCACACCCCCATCTGGCTGACACCTTGATTTCAACCTGGTGAGACCCTGAGCAGAGGACCCAGCTAACATGTACCAGGATTCCTGACCCATGAAACTGTGAGTAATAAATTCATGTTGTTTTAAGCCACTGAGTTTGTGCTAATTTGTTACAGAGCCATAGAGAACTAAAAAAGAAGGTCTAGCTTAGATTCAGGAACATTGTGATCAAAGAGGGTTGGTGACAGTGCCCAGCTGGGTAGATGGATCCCACAGGGCACTAATTTCAATTGAAGCAACCATAGAGGCCACTCCAGTGCAGCCACAGCTGTCTTTAAGGTGCCTTGGCCACTCTCAGACATTGCCGGGCAGGAGTGGAAATTGGCCCAACATCCATGAAAGTCAACTTAGCAGTATGTGTCAAAATTATAAGAGCATGTGATCTTTGACCCAGGAATATACCCCACACATATATTAGCCAACATGGGAAATGATCCATGTACAACGTTATCCATTTGACAATCTGACTCCTGGGCATACATCTGAAGAAAACCATAATCCAAAAAGACACATGCACCCTAGTGTTCATTGCAGCACTATCTATAATAGCTTAGACATGGAAGCAACCTAAATGTCCAGCAGCAGAAGAATGGATAAAGGAGATGTGGTACATATATACAATGGAATAGTATTCAGCCATAAAAAAGAACAAAATAATGCCATTTGCAGCAACATGGATGAACCTAGAGATTATCATACTAAGTGAAGTAAGTCAGACAAAGACAAATGTCATATGATATCACTCATATGTGGAATTTAATTTTTTTTAAAATGATATAAATGAACTTATTTATAGAAACAGACTTACAGATATTGAAAACAACTATGGTTACCAAAGGGGAAACATGGTGGGTAGGGATAAATCAGGAGCTTGGGATGAACAAACATACACTACTATACATAACATAGATAACCAACAGGGACCTACTATATAGCACAGGGAAGTCTACTCAGTATTCTGTGACAACCTCTATGAGAAAAGAATCTGAAAAAGAATGAATATATGTATATGTATAACGGAATCACTTTGCTGTACACCTGAAACTAACACAACATTGTAAATCAACTATATTCCAATAAAATTTTTAAAAATTTAAATTTAAAAAAAAGTTATCCATTTGAACATTGACCTGCTCACTCATTCATTCATTCAACACCTGTACATTGTTAGCAATAGCAAGAGATTGGAAACAACCTAAATTTTTATCAATAGGGATCATTACTGTACAATGGAATACCACTGAGCTGGAATAAAAGAGCCACAAAGATTTGTATGTATCAATACAGATCTTCAATATGTTTTTAAGGGACAAAGCAGAACATAGCATACATCCTGTTAAAGGGAGGAGAGTGAGGATATATATTCACATTTGCTCATACTTGCATTTTTTTAAATCTCTGGAAGGTTACAGTAGCTGCCTAGTTCAGGAGGATGGGGACTAGGCAGATGGGGGCAGGCATTAGAGGGAGACCTTTCACTGTGTATTTGGTTATACTTTTTAATTTCTGAACCATTTTGCACTATCAGTTATATAAAATCTTAAATGCCTGTATTTAAAACTGAAACATTTTATTTTTAAGCTCTTTATTGGAATATAATTGCTTTACATAAAATATGGAACGCTTCACGAATTTGCGTGTCATCCTTGCGCAGGGGCCATGCTAATCTTCTCTGTATCGATCCAATTTTTAGTATACATGCTGCCGAAGTGAGCACTAAAACTGAAACATTTTAAAAGAGGCTTTGGTTCAAGAGAGTTAGAGAACCGTGTGAACTTTATAGCATTATCCCCACAACACACACACACACACACACACACACACACACACACACACACACACACAAAGAGTTTGCTTGGCCTTGTGGGACCAGGATGTCAGCATTAGGAAGGAGACTCTTCCCCTGGCCCCAGGTTTGGATTTTGCAGCCTGAATACTATCCTTTAATAGAAGTACCACTTACCTTTCTAGCTCCAGCTCACTGGGGAGAATTTAAGGGCTGTTTTCCCAGAGGCCACCAAGGCTTTGCAGCAGCACCAGGGCCCCTGCTGGCAGCTGAGATTCCCCTGGGACATGAGAACCTGAGGGTCCCGCTAACCACCAAACCCCAACCATCTGGGAAAACTTGAACTCAAATAACCCACCCAGTCCTGTCCTGCAGATCTGAATTCAACTCAAGCAGCACTGAGATTCAGCTGGGATGGATTCATGCTAGTAGCAGTACTAGTTGTTTAGACCTGGAATCTATTCTGATCGTGCAGTGCCTGTGGTCTGCCAGTTGTTAAATATTTTGGCTATCACCTCTGTTTTGGCTGTCACCTCTGTCCTCGGCTGCTCCTCATCTCACGTCAATCCCCCTACTGCCTCCTCCCCACTACCCTGGGCTTCCTCCCCTGATTCTGCCTGTTACTGCCGATTACCTTCCAGTATCAGACAGGGGCCCAGCAAGGAACAGATGGCACATTCAAATGGGGTAATTTGAGAAGAGTTTAATAAGGGGTTATTTATGAAAGTGCGGGCAAGGTATAAGGAAATCACTACGGATAGGGTAGTACCCTGGGGCAAGAGGAGGGGCCAGCAGCAGAGAGGGATGCATGGAGAGGGCCCTGGCAGGAGCTGGGGCTTGTGGTTGATTAGAGAAAGCAGCCAGCTCACTGTGACTCATCAGGGAGAGAGCCTGGGAAATTAAAAACCCAACCTCACTCTCCTTCCTTCCTTTCATCCTCTACAGGTATCCCATTTTCCAAACCCAACAGAGAGCACAGGAGCCTACTGATTCTATCCACATAGGTCAGCTTCCCAGCACAGAGCATGGTGGGGAAGAGTGGGGAGAGTGGATCTGGAGGGACATATATCTAGGACCTCTCCCATAACATTTTCGAAAAGCTTTATCATGGAAAATTTTCAAACATTAAAAAAAGTAGAGAGAACAGCATAATGCACCCCATGTACCCATCATCCCACTTCAACAATTATCAACTGAGAGCCAATCTTATTTTCTCTGTATCCGCACATACTCTGTTCCCTTATTATTTTGCAGCAAATGCCAGACATCATATCATTTCATCTGTCGATAATTCATACGCATCTCTAACAGATAAGGATTCTTTTTAAACCACAAAACCATTAGCAAAAATAAATAAATAAAATAATTAATACCATTGAATACCCACTTAGTGTCAAATTTCCAATTGTCCAATAAATATTGGACATGGCTTTTGAAAAAACAATTTGTCTGCTTAAATCAAGATCCAGATGAGGGCTAATGCTTGCAATTGGTTCGTTATGTCTTTTGAGTCTCTTTTAAATCTATAGCTTCTCCCTCCATCACTTTTCTTTCTCTTGCAATTTATTTGTTGAAGAAAACAAGACATTTGTCCTGTAGCATTTCCCACAGTCTGGATTTTGGTGATTATATTCCCATGGTCTAGTTGAAGATGCTCTTTCCTCTGGGCTTCCTGGAATTTTATAGTTGGCTCTAGAGGCTTAATCAGATTCAGGTCCAGTTTTTATTACTACTTCATAGATGGTGACATATTCTTCCTTCAGGAAGCACAAAAAGTCTGGTTGGCAATTCCTGTGATGTTAGTAGCTATGGTGATTATACCTAGATCCATTAATTCATTGGAGATTATAAAATGATGATATTCAAATATATTCCCTTTCTTATCTTAGCAATTTTGCATCTTGGCTTTTGGGGTTTTTTTTGAAAATTCATAATACCCCATGAAACTCCCTCATGCCACCTGGTATAGCCCAAATACATCCTTTTTTAATGGCTGCATCATTTTTGTGGTCTGGATGTACTATCATTTATTCAACCATTATCCTATTGACAGGCTTTTTCTTGGCATCCAGATTTTTTGCAACTATGAGCAAAGCTGCGATGAAACATCCTTTTACATATGTACTCACTTACTAGTACTTTCATTCCTATGGAATAGATTTCCAGAAGCAGGAATGCTGGGGAAAAGAATTCTTTTAATATTAACAGATGTTACCAGATTACTTTTTAAATTGGCTGTAATACTTGAATGTCCACCAGCAACATGCAAGAGTACTCTTTCATCCATATCCCCACAAGCTATAGATGTTATAGCTTTTATAATCTTTTTTGCCAGATTATGACTATAAAATAATGTCTCATTGCTTCTGTCTCTGGAGCCAGACTGCTGTGTTTAAATTCTGACTAGATGTGTACCTTGGTCAAATTAATCTCTCAGGATCTCAGTCTCCTTATCTGTAGAATGGGGATGATACTAATAATACCTGCCTTAACATGTTGTAAGGATGGAGTTAACAGTACTTAGGACAGTGTCTGGCTCACTGCAAGTTCTTATCATTATTTTTCTGTCTAGTTGAACTTCCTCTTTTCCAGCCTAGAGCTTCATGGTATATCACATCTATTCCAGCACCCCAGCATCCTGAGTCGTGTGTTCTTTTACACTCCCACCTTTGCAAAGTCCACTCTCCTCATTTCTTACCTGGGCTCCAGATGCAAAGGTGCAAACAATGCCATTAGGAATTTAGGCTCTCTTTTCTCAGATGGGTCCTGACCACTAATTAGAAATTGATGTATCTCTGAGTCCACTACCCCTTACCTCCCCAAAGCAGGTATTTTAAGTTGTCACCACATTTTCTGATCCTCTCCCCAACTAACTTTTTAACAGATGACCTTAATCCCTTACCTCTAACCTTGTAGAGGTAGGTTCAGCAGACTGACCTGTTCAATACACATTTCAGTGTGTAGAGTCTGGAAAGATAAAAGGCTCCTTTGCAGCCAGGGTTTGGGATATGATTTGGGTTGTGCCACTTAGAGGCACTCATGCATCAGATGGTGGCATGCTCTCACAGTGAAAAACAACTTTTTCAAATTGCTTTAAAATGTGGTGTTTTCATACCTAGGAATAAACCTAACCAAGGAGGTAAAAGATCTGTACTCAGAAAACTATAAGACACTAATGAAAGAAATCAAAGAAGACACAAACAGTTGGAGGGACATACCATGTTCCTGGATTGGAAGAATCAACATTGTGAAAATGACTATACTACCGAAAGCAATTTACAGATTCAATGCAAACCCCATCAAATTACCAATGGCATTTTTCACAGAACTAGAACAAGAAATTTTACGATTTGTATGGAAACACAAAAGACCCCGAATAGCCAAAGCAATCTTGAGAAGGAAAGATGGAGTTGGTGGAATCAGGCTTCCTGACTTCAGGCTATACTACAAGGCTACAGTGATCAAGACAGTATGGGACTGGCACAAACACAGAAATATAGATCAATGGAACAGGATAGAAAGTCCAGAGATAAACTACGGTCAACTAATCTATGACAAAGGAGGCAAGGATATACAATGGAGAAAAGGCAGCCTCTTCAATAAGTGGTGCTGGGAAAACTGGACACCTACATGGAAAAGAATGAAATTAGAACACTCCCTAACACCATACACAAAAATAAACTCAAAATGGATAAAAGACCTAAATGTAAGGCCAGACACTATAAAACTCCAAGAGGAAAACCTAGGAAGAACACTCTTTGATGTAAATCACAGCAAGATCTTTTTTGATCCACCCCCTAGAATAATGGAAATAAAAACAAAAATAAATAAGTGGGACCTAATGAAACTTCAAAGCTTCTGCACAGCAAAGGAAAGTATAAGCAAGATGAAAAGACAACCCTCAGAATGGGAGAAAATATTTGCAAATGAATCAACAAAGGATTAATCTCCAAAATATATAAATAGTTCATCCAGCTCAATATCAAAAAAACAAACAACCCAATCAAAAAATGAGCAGAAGACCTAAATAGGCATTTCTCCAAAGAAGACATATGGATGGCCAAGAGGCACATGAAAAGCTGCTCAACATCACTAATTATTAGAGAAATGCAAATCAAAACGACAATGAGGTATCACCTCACACCGGTTAGAATGGGCATCATCAGAAAATCTACACACAGTAAATGCTGGAGAGGGTGTGGAGAGAAGGGAACACTTTTGCATTGCTGGTGGGAATGTAAATTGCTACAGCCACTATGGAAAACAGTATGGAGGTTCCTTGCAAAACTAAAAATAGAACTACCATATGACCCAGCAATCCCCCTACTGGGCATATACCCAGAGAACACCATAATTCAAAAAGACACATGCACTCCAATGTTCATTGCAGCACTATTTACAACAGCCAGGACATGGAAGCAACCTAAATGTCCATCAACAGATGAATGAATAAAGAAGATGTGGTACATACATACAATGGAATATTACTCAGCTGTAAAAGGCAATGAAACTGGGACATTTTTAGAGACGTGGATGGACCTAGAGACTGTCATACAGAGTGAAGTGAGGCAGAAAGAGGAAAACAAATATTGTATATTAACACATATATGTGGACTATAGAAAAATGGTACAAATCAACCAGTTTGCAAGGCAGAAATAGAGACACAGATGAAAAGAACAAACACATGGACACCAAGTGGGGAAAGCAGGGAGGGTTGGCGGGGGATGAATTGGGAGATTGGGATACCAAACTGTACACTCTAAATATATGCAGTTTATTGTAAAAAATTAAAAATTAAAAAAATGTGGTGTTTTGACTACACAAACTTAGTGGAATATACCCCAAGGACAAAGCACTCTAAAAAAAAATCTTAAACTGCTTTCAGTGGTCTTAGCTAGTAACATTAGTATTGCTATTTTCACACACACACACACACACGTACACATACACACACACGCACACACACACCATAAGCCTAAGTAATAATTATGTTAATGTTCTAGGAATCAAGATTTTCCACAAAGGATAAAAGAGAAATGCTAGTATAAAATAAAATAAATTAAGTATAAGCCCTTTAATCATAAATACACTGTGGGTAGAAATATAAAATGGTGTAGCCACTTTGGAAAACATTCTGCAATTGCTCAAAAGGTTAAACATGGAGTTACCACATGGCCCAGCAATTCTACTCCTAGGTATACACCCAAGAAAAATGAAAACTTATGTCCATACAAAAACTTGTACACAAATGTTTATAGCAGCATTATTCATAATTGCCTCAAAGTGGAAAAACCCAAGTGTCCATCAATAGATGAATGAATAATGAAATATGGTATATTTTATCTGGCCATAAAAAGAAATGAAGTACTGATTCATGCTACAACATGAATGAAATTTAAAAACTTAATGCTAAATGACAGAAGCCAGTTACAAAGGACTGCATATTGTATGACTCCATTTATATAAAATGTTCAGAATAGGCAAATCCATAGACACAAAAAGTAGATTCATTGTTGCCAGGGGCTGGAGGGAGGGGAATTTGGGAGAAGTGGAAAATGACTATAATGGGTATAGGGTTTGGGGAGGGCAGTGGTGGTGAAAACGCTCTAAAATTAATTGTGTTGACTTTGTGAATGTAGTAAATACCATTGAATCATTTAAAAAATATTCAAATTGGAAATATCAGTATAAACTCATGATTCAGTTTTTTCCCCCCCAAAAAATTGTCTCTTATCTGTACACTGAAAAGGCTTAGATACAGTGGTGACTAAATAGCAGTGAGCACACTAGTACCAAAATGGTGGCCTCTAAATACCATTTTCTGCTAAAGGAAACCAGGCTCCTTAGAGAAATGGCTGATTCCACTCAAAGGTAGGAAGTGTACAAAATAAGCAAAGAAGCTATCAATGACTACTGGGGTTGTGCCCAAAAGACACAACTTAAAGGCGCACCCACTGGTTTAAGATGGGATCACTTGAGCATCAAAATGAATAAGTATTGCAATTGATAAACATCAATTTTTTTAAATTTATGAGATCATGGTACTTTAAAAATGAAACAAAACCCCAGAAAGCTCATTTGTCATCACTGGAGGTTGCTAGAGCACCAATTCATTGTTCTGAAAACTGTTTCTTTAAAAAAGAGGGAAAAAAATAAAATATTTATCCTGCCTTTCCTGTATATGATTTTTTTTTTTTTTTTTTTTTTTGCCATGCAGCATGCAGCATCCTAGTTCCCTCACCAGAGATGGAACCTGTGCCCCCTGCAGTGGAAGCATGGAGTCCCAACCACTGGACTGCCAGGGAAGTCCCTGAACTCAATTTCTAGGTAGCCAAATAGTTGACAAAGAATGTTCTTCTTTTTAGAAGAATTTTAGCTAGTATGCAAAATAATTGATAAAACAAGAGTCATCATTTTTCAGGTCATAATAAAATAATCGATCTTAGCAATCATCATCAAAGGCTGCTAAAACCATTAGGGAAAAGATTGGTAGGAAACTTTACAATGGATGAGACAGGCTGACACCACCCGATCCCACTAATTGATTTTACCATCACTATAAGAGAGACAACACACATTATCTACCTCTTGATGTGATGTAATGGAAATTACACAGCATCACCTATTAAATATTTTTGCCTATAAAAAAATCCCTTAATCTAATCAATCCTCTATGTCTAACTACCAATTAGGAAACAGAGAATGAGTTGCATGACACACTGCAGAAGCAATCAACCAAATCCAGAATATAATACATCCTATAGGATAAATGATCACAGTTTTTCCAATAGATCATCAATGGTATGGAGGAAAAGGAGGTGGAGCTGTTATAGAACAAAAGAAACAAGAGCAATAATAACAAAATACAATATATGAAACTTGGTTGAATCCTGCTGTGAACAAACTAACTGAAAATTATATCTTTGTGAGAACTGGAGGACTTTGAATATAACCTGGGATGAGATGATACTAAGGAGTTATCATTCATTTTCTAACGCGTAATAGTGCCATGGTACTTATATTTTCAATATCCCTATTAGGTAGAGATATTCACTAAAATGTATGGATGAAATCACATATATATATTATAATATTATATATTACATAATACATAATATTGTATGTATTATATATATAATTTTTAAGTTTTCCATAATACAAAGTTTTTTAAAAATTAATGTTCCTTAAAGACAAGAAAGACTAAGAGGACTTCCCTGGTGGCACAGTGGTTAAGAATTCTCCTGCCAATGCAGGGGACAAGGGTTCGATCCCTGGTCCAGGAAGATCCCACATGCCATGGAGCAGCTAAGCCCGTTTGCCACAACTAACTGAATGAATGAATGAATGAATGAATGAATTTTTAATATAAAAAAAAGACTGAGAAATTGTCACAGATTGTAAGGCAACATAAATGACTAAATGCAATGTGGTGTACTGGATCAGATCCTGAAAGAGAAAGTGGGAAATCTAAATAATGTCTACAGTTTAATTAAAAGTATTATACCAACGTTAATTTCTTAGTTTTGATAAATGTACCAACTAAGTTTGTCTCAGTCCATTCAGGCTGCTATAACAAAATGCCACAGACTGGCTAGTTTATAAACAATAACAAAAATTTATTTCCCACAGTTCTGGAGGCTGGAAATCCATGAGCAAGGTGCCATTACGGTCAGGTGAGGGCCCTCTTCCAGGTTTATACTAGGTATCTTCTCACTGTGTCCTCACACGGCAGAAGGAGGTAGGGACCTTTCTGGAGGCTCTTTTATGTGGCACTAATCCCACTCATGAGAGCTCCACCATTATGACTTAAGCACCTTCTAAAGTCCCCACCTCCAAATACCATCCCCTTTGGGGATCAGGATTTCAATGTATGAATTTTGAGGGGACACAGACATTCATGCTAGAGCAATGGTTATGTAAGATGTTAACATCAGAGAAAACTGGGTGAAAACTATACAGGAATACTCTGTACTATCTTTGCAACTCTTCTGTAAATCTAAAATTATTTAAAAACAAAATGTTAAAAATAAATAAATGTTCTTTAATCTCTACAGATAACAACTTTCTTAAAGTGAACTTATATCTTCAGAGAAAAATACTTATGTCTCTATTATTGGACTTAAATAATTCTCAAAAGATAAGGAAACTGGCATACTTACACTACCTCCATGTGTTCCCCTTCTAGGATCTCCAGAATTTGGTTGGCTATATTATGATTTCTATCTATAGCACCATAATATATGTAACATTCATATGATATTCTCTTTCTATTGTTGCTTTAGCCTTTAATGGACCCATTGATCACTATTAGTCATTTTGAGTATTATATCTGTTGGCAGAAATTTATCAGGCAGTTGTGTCTTCAAGAAAGGCTCTTGGGAACTATAAAGGCATCTGTGTGTGCCATTATACTTGGATGGCAGTATGACTTGGCACATATTCTCTTTCTCTGAGGACTTGGTAGACATTACTCCTCCATCTTCTAATGTTGGATGCTATTATAGACAGGCTGGAAGCCAGATATTTTTTCCCATTCACAAGTGATTTGGTTTATTTGCAAGGATTCTCATAGGATTGTTTCTTTATCTCTCAAGTCCATTAACTTCGTCAGGATATGTGCTGAATTTAGTTGTGATATATCAATTTTACCTGGGACAGTTTTGTTCTTTCAAGCTTAAATTCAAGTCTTATTTCTGGATGCACTCTTGAATTATATGTTTGAACATTTTTGTTGACATTGCTGTTCTAACACCAATGCTCTTATTGAGAAACACCAATCATACATGTAGTAGACCTTCTTTGTTCTCTATATATGTCATTTTCTCTTTAATCCTTTTATACTTTTAAAAACTATTTGTTATATTCTCACTTGTGTTCACCTTTCTCAAGTATTCCTTCCATGCCCGTGTTTTTTTTTCAACAATGTCTCTATTTATTTTTACATTTTCTAATACAACCTTCATTTCTCCTTTTTTTCTATGTCTTCTCCATTTCTTTCTTGAAATCTGCCAGCTCATTTTTTATGTCTTCATTTCTTTCTTAAGCTATTTTTTCTCCATTTAAGCTCCTAAGTCTCAGATTTTGTTTTTATTAAGTTTTTGCATTCCTGAATGAATCTTTGGTCATGATTTTTAATTTTTTTCCATGGAAAAACATTTCTGGTGTGTGCTCTTTGGCCTTCTCTTGGCCATGTGCCTTTATTTCTGAGGGTATTTTTGTATAGTTCCTATATAGGCTCCTTTTTATTATTACTAATATTTCAGTGATGATTGATTTTCCTAGACCAGCTCTTTGTAGAAGGCAGAAAGAACAAGGTTGAGCTCTGAGCAGCAAAATATATCTGAGGTTTAGAGTGTGGAGCACCTCAAGGTATAAGATAACCTAAGGAAAAAACTCACAGGATGAGATCAATAGCAGAATGATGATGACAGAGAAAAAAGTTACTAAATTTAAATGTTTATCAAGAGACATCTTTCAATCTGAACAACCAACAGAACAAAGATTGAAAAAAATTAATGGGAGCCTCAGAGAACTGTGGGACAATAACAAAAGGGCTAACATTCATGTCATCTGAGCTCTAAAAGGAGAGGAGAAAGACTGTGGTGCTGAAAAAAATAATTAAAGAAATAGTGACAGAAGTCTTCACCACTTTGGTGAAAGACCTAAACCTCCACATTAAAAAAGCTTGATGAACACCCAGAAGATAAACAAAAATAATTCCATACACGGATACATCATAATCAAACTGCTGAAAAAGAAAGACAAAGAAAAAATCTTGGGGACTTCCCTGGTGGTCCAGTGGTAAAGAATCCATCCTTCAATGCAGGGGATGCAGGTTCAATCCCTAGTTGGGGAACTAAGATTCCACATGCTGTGGGGCAACTAAGCCCACACACTTCAACTAGAGAAGAGAAAACTGGCACACCACAGCTAGAGAGAAGCCCATGCGCTGTAGCGAAGAACCCACATGCCGCAATGAAGACCCGATGCAAATATAAATTAATTAATTTAATTAAATAGATATTTTAAAAAAAAGAAAAAATCTTGGAAGCAGACAGTGTAAAACAAGGTATTCCTATAGAGGAACAAGTATTTGAATGACTTCAGTTTTCTTATCATAAACCATGGAGATAAGAAGGAAGTGGCACATATTTTTTGTGTTGAAAGAAAAGTCAGCACAGGATTTTATATTAGTGAAAATACCCTTTAGGAATCAAGGTGAAACAATGACATTCTCAGGCAAACTAAGAAAAGCCATTGCCAGCATAACTACTCTAAAAGAATTTCTAAAGAAAGTTCATCAGAGGGGAAATAATAACAAGGAGTGAAGGAAGAGCAATAGAAGTAGTAAATATCTGAGTAAATAAAATAGACCAATCTTCTTCTCTCAAGTTATTTAAAATATATTTGATGATAAAAGCAAAAATTATATCATTGTTTGATGGAATTTTCAATGTATGTAGATGTAGTATATAAGACTACTACAACATAAAGGGGGGTGGATAAAGGGACCTATATGGTGGTAAGGTTCCTGTATTCTACCTGAAGTGGTTAAATATTTACTCAAAGTAAACTGTGAAAAGTTAAAGATGTATATTTTAATCCCAAGAGCACTCTCCCCACACACAAACTATACAAAGAGATAGTAAAAAGAAGGAAAAAAAACCATAATGGATAAATTTAAATGAAATGAAAAATGTTCAAATAATGCAAGAGACGGCAGGAAACAAACAGAACAAAAAACAGAATTAACAAACAGACAGATAATAAATAACAGTAAATCTATGCAAGCATATCAATAACTGCATTAAATGTAAATGGTCTATACATACCAATAAAAAGACAAAGTTTCAAAATACATTAAACAAAAACTGAGAGAACTAAAGCAGGGGGGCATCCACAATTACATTTGATGACTTCAATGCTCTGTTCTCAGTAATCAATAGAATTAGTAGAAAATCCAACAAGAATATAGAACTGAACAGGGACTTCCCTGGTGGCACAGTGGTTAAGAATCCACCTGCCAATGCAGGGGATATGGGTTCAAACCCTGGTACGGGAAAATCCCACATACCACGGAGCAACTAAGCCTGTCTGCCACAACTACTGAGCCTGTGCTCTAGAGCCTGTGAGCCACAGCTGAGCCCAAGTGCTTAGAGCCCATGCTCCACAGCAAGAGAAGCCATGCTAATAAGAAGCCTGTGCACGGCAACGAAGAGCAGTCCCTGCTCACCACAACTAGAGAAAGCCTGAACGCAGCAACAAAGACCCAACACAGCCAAACAAAAAAATACATAAAATTTAAAAAAAAGAACTGAACAACACCATCAATCAAATGCATCTAATTGATACTTATATAACAACACCCCAAACAAGAGCTGAATACATTCTTTTCAAGTGCACATGTAACATTAATAAAGATAGATGACATCTTGGGTCATAAAACAAATCTCAATACATTTAAAAGAATTGAAAGCATAGAGTTTGTTCTCTGACTCTGATGGAATCAACCTACAAATTGGTAACAGAAAAATAACAGAAAAGTCTCCAATAGAAAATTAAGCCACACTTTCCTAAATAATTCATGGATCTCAAATAAAATAAGAAAATATTTTGAAATGAACAAAAATGAAGCTACATTTCAAAATTAGTGTGATGCAGCTAAAGAAGTACTTAGATGGATATTTATAGTATCAAATGTTGATATTAGAAAAGAAGATCTCAAATCAATAATCTAATCCTCCATGCTAAAAAACAAATAAACAAACAAAAACTAGAAAAAACGGCAAAAGAAACTCGAAGCAAGCAGAAGGAAGGAAATAATAAAGATAAGAGCAGAAAGCAATGAAATTGAAAATAGAAAATCAGGAGAACAAAATCAATGAAACAGAAAGCTGATCCTTTGAAAAGATCAATAAAATCAATCTGACAAGACTAAAAAGGAGAAAGTAAGACAGAAATTATCAATATAAGGAATGAAAGAGAGAATATCACTACAGATGTTGTAGACATTAAAAGAATAATAAGGGAATATTATGAATAGTTCTGAGGACAAAAATTTGACAAATTAAATGGGCCAATTCCTCAAAAAGCAAAAACTACCAAAAATCACTCAAGGTGAAATGGATAACCTGAATAGTCCAATAACTATTAAAGAAATTGAATTCATGCTTAAATACCTTTCAAAAAGGAAAGCTCCAGGTCCAGAGAGTTTTACTGGAAAATTCTACCAAACATTTAATGAATAAATAACACCACTTCCAAACAATCTCTTTCAGAATATAGAAAAGAACACTTCCAAATTCATTTTATGAGGGCAGCATTACTGTGATACCAACACCAGAGAAAGACATTACAAGGAAAGAAAACAACATATTAATATCCCTTATGACCATAAACACAAACACGATCAAAAACATTAGTAAATCAAATCTAGGAATACATAAAAAGAATAATACCCTGTAACCAAGTGGAGTTTATCCTAGGAATGCAAGGCTCATTTAATGTGCAAAAATCAATGTAATCCATCATATCAACAGGCTATTCAGGAAAAACTACAGATCATATTAAATGATGCAGAAAAGGTATTTGACAAAAGTCAACATCCATTCATGAAACAAACAAAAAGTCTCAGCAAACTAAGAATAGAAAGAAACTTTCTCAGCGTGATAAAAGGCATCTACCAAAAAACTTCCAGCAAACATCATTGTTAACAATGAAAGGTTGAACACTTTTCTTCGAAGACTGAGAACAAGGTAAGGAAATACACTCTCATCACTCCTATTCAGTTTCATTCTAGAAGTCCTAGCCAGTACAATAAGGTAAGATAGAAATTAAATGTGTACATATTGAAAAGGAAGAAATAAAGCTGGCCTTCTTTACAAGCAACATGAATGTGTATGGAGAAAAATCCCAAGAAGTCCACAAAATTGTTTTTTCTAGAACTAATAAGAGTTTAGCAAGGTCACAGGTTACAAGGTTAACACACAATATTTTGGTATATTAACAATTTGGCAATCATGTTCCTATATACTAGTAATTTAGAAACCAAAATATTTTTGAATACCATTTATATAGCTCAAAAAATGAAATATCAAGGTATAAATCTAACAAATCATGTATAGGATCTATATACGAAAACTATCAAAAGCTGATGGAAACTGAGAAGAAGCGAGAGAGTAGCACAGACATATATATACTACCAACTGTAAAATAGTCAGTGGGAAGTTGTTGTATAACAAAGGGAGTCCAACTCGAGGATGGAAGATGCCTTAGAGGACTGGGGCAGGGAGGGTGGGGGGGACTCGAGGGGGGGGCGTCAAGGAAGGGAGGGAATATGGGGATATGTGTATAAAAACAGTTGATTGAACCTGGTGTACCCCCCCAAAAAAAATAAATAAATAAAATAAAAAAAAAAAAAAAAAAAAAAAAAGTGAGGGAGCTGGCTGAAAATGAAGGCCACCAGTAGGGTCTATAGAATTGCCTTCCCCAGAGAAGTGTCTGTATTCAGCAAGCCCCAGTGTGGCCTCTGCGTGTGTAGATTGAAAGTCCCTTCTGATTGGCCAAGGTGCCAGACTCATTGGTTTGTGGCCAAGTCAGCTATTAAATATTTTAAACATCATGAGGTAAGGACGGTCTTATCTCTAATTATTCAGGTACAGGCCCACCTGTGAAAGGAACAGGTATTGTCATAATTTAAAACAAAAATAAAACAAAACAAAAATACAAAAAAAAAAAAACTGATGGAAGAAATCAAAGATGTAAATAAATGGAGTGACATACCGTCATCACGAATTGGAGGGTTCAACACAGAAAAGACGTCAGTTCCCCCAAATTGATCTGTAAATGTAACACAACTTCAATCAAATTCTCAGAATAATTTTTTTTAGATACAAAGAAGCTGACTCTAAAATTTACATGGAAAAGCAAAGGACCTAGACGAGCTAAAACAATTTTAACAAAGAATTAAGTTGGAGGAAACACACTATCTGATTTTAAGACTTACTGCATAGCTACAGTAATTAAAATGATGTGGTATTTTGCCGGAGGATAGACATATAGATTAATAGACACATAGATCAATAGAACAGAATAGAGAACTGAGAAAAAGACCCACAGAAATGTGTACAACTGACTCCCAACATAGGTGCAAAAGCAATCCAACAGAGGGAAAATTGCCTTTGCAATATGGTGCTGAAACAATTATACATCCTTAGGGGGGAAAAGATCTCAACCTAAACTTCACATCTTGTACAAAAATTAACTAAAAATGGAACATGAACTTAAATGCAAAACATAAAACTAAAACATTTAGGAAAAAGTAGAAGAAAATCTTTAGGACCTAGGGCTAGGCAAAGAATTCTTAAACCTGACACCAAAAGCACGATCCATAAAAGAAAAAATTGATCAATTGGACATCATCAAAATTAAAACTTTGTCTCTGTGAGAGACGCTGTTAAGAGGGTGAAAAGACAAGCTGTGGCCCGGGAGAAAGAATTTGCAAACCACAAATCTGACCAAGTATTTGTATCCAGAATATGTAAAGAATTCTAGAAATTCAACAGTAAGAAAATAATCAGAAAATGGGCAAAAGACATACACAAGCTTTCACCAAAGAAGATATATAGATGGCAAATAAGCACTTCAAAAGATGCTTATCATCATTAGCTGTTAGGGAAATGCAAAATAAAATCCCAGTGAGAGACTACCATACACGTATTAGACTAGCTAAACAAAACAAAACAAATACTAACAATACCAAATGCTGCCAAGGATGCAGAGCAACTGGAACTGTCATACACTGCTGGTTGGAAGGCAAAATGGTACAGCCACTCTAGAAAACAGTGCAGCAGTAAACTAAAAATAGAGTTACCATATGACCCAGTAATCCCCCTACTGGGCATATACCCAGAGAACACCGTCATTCAAAAAGACACATGCACTCCAATGTTCATTGCAGCACTATTTACAATAGCCAAGACATGGAAGCAACCTAAATGTCCATCAACAGATGAATGGATAAAAAAGATGTGGTACATATATACAGTGCAACATTACTCAGCTGTAAAAAGGAATGAAACTGGGACATTTGTATAGACATGGATGGAGCCTAGAGACTGTCATACAGAGTGAAGTGAGTCAGAAAGAGAAAAACAAATATCGTATATTAACACATATATGCAGAATATAGAAAAATGGTACAAATCAACCGGTTTGCAAGGCAGAAATAGAGACACAGATGTAGAGAACAAACATATGGACACCAAGTGGGGAAAGCGGGGAGGGTTGGGAGGGAATGAATTGGGAGATTGGGATACCAAACTGTACACTCTAAATATATGCAGTTTATTATATGTTAAATGTATCTCAATAAAAGTCCTTAAAAAAAGAAACAGTGCAGCAGTTTCTTACAAAGTTAAACATATATTTACCATGTTCCAACAATCCCACTTCTAGGTATTCATCCTAGAACAGAGGTACCAAACTAAGGCAAGCAGTTCACATCAAGCCAAGGATCTGCTTTTGCATGGCCTATAGGATAAGAATGCTTTTTACAATTTAAGGAGTTGATTTAAAAAAAAAAAAAGAATATGTTACTATATGTGGCTCATAAAGCCTAAGGTATTTACTATCTGGCCCTTTACAGAAAATGTTTGCCCACCTCTGCCCTAAATAAACAAAAGCTTATGTTCACACAAAAAGCTGCACATTAACTTTTATATCCCCTCTATTCCCTTTGCCCCAAACTGGAAGCAACCCAAATATCCTTCCATTGGTGAATGGATTAAAAAACTGTATGTGATACATCCATAATAATGATATTTTACTCAGCAATAAAAAGGTGTAAACTATTACTACATAGAACAACCTAGATGAATCTCAAAGGTATTATGCTAAGTGAAAGAAGTCAGTCTCAAAATGTCATATACTATACGATTCCACTTACGTGACATTCTCAAAAATGAAATTATAGAGACAGAAAACAGATCAGTGATGCTTAGGGCGAGAAGATATGACTATAAAGAGGCAGCATGAGGGAGTTTGGGGGGATGATAGAACTATTCGGTATCCTGATTGTGGTGGTGGTTACACAAATCTCTATACTGTATATGGTTTTAAATTCATAGCATTGTGCACTGAAGTAAAAAGTCTATTTTACTGTATGATCATTTAAAAAAGGGAAAAAACTCAAAACAGCTAAACATTTACCAGTGTGTAACATTTTAAAGTGGCTCATGGGACTTCCCTGGTGGTCCAGTGGTTAAGAATCTGCCTGCCAATGCAGGGGGTATGGGTTCAATCCCTGGTTGGGGAGTTAGGATCCCACATACCTCGTGGCCAAAAAACCAAAACAAAAAACAGAAGCAATATTGTAACAAATTCAATAAAGTCTTTAAATATGGTTCACATAAAAAAAAATCTTAAAAAAAAAAATAAATAAAAACATAAAGTGGCTCATGAAAGAAAATAAAATTTTACATTGAGCTAACAGCGGTAATAATAGCAAAACAAAGGCAAGTATGTTGGTGCCATTCCAAGTAAAGTTCAGATAGGTTATCAACCTCTGTCATGTTGTCAACCATTACTATAGAGATTACACCGTGGAACGTTGCTTACGCCAGCAAGGAGATGCTGCAGTGGCTAGGTGGTAAGTGTCGTGGATCTGGGGCGGATGGAGAATCATCAGACATGCCTCAAATAGTGTTCTTCTGCAATATCAATGCCTCTGGAATAGCATCACTAATTAAGGCATTTAAGGTGCCACTGAGAATATGGCACAGATTAGGACCGTGGGCTACAAGTCATTCCCAGAAAGGACAAATAGTATTTTCAGTGTTCATAACCAATGCCTAAAATGTCTCTGCAGAACAACAACTGGTTTTCAGCATTCGCAGGGAGTTGGGTTTCTCTGGGGGTGAGCCTCTTGTGGGCCTTGCAAGCGCAGGGACTTCTGTTATTGGAGCCCTGAGGTCATGAACACTCTAACATTACCTCCAGATGGTGGCAGTGAGGAACAATAACTCTAATCCCTGTTCATCCAATTAAAGAATTCCTTGTCAGGTTTTGATATTGCCTTTCTTTGCCGTCCAAGGGCATATCTTTTCATCTAGTCTCACAGATTCCATTTTTCAAAGTTAGCTGAAATATGATTCCTTCTAGATGAGAGAACCAAGAAAAAGGAAACACTAATCACAAACCTCAAAGTCTATCATACGCTCTTTCCAACATACCCGAACCACTGTAAGTACCAAGAGAAGAAAGTAAGTATATCCACCTAACTGCAAGGGAGGGTGGGAAATGTAGTCTAGCAATGTTTCCGAGAAGAATTAAGCAGTTTAGTAAACAGCCAGTCAGTCTTTGCCACAAGCAAATTGGTGGTGATGGAGGATGAATTGAAGAGAGACCACTTGAACAACTTTCCCCAGAGGGTATTCACTGAGTGATCAATGTCAGCCGAGAATGAAGACCACAAGGCAGAGCCACAAGACTGTGATCTCAGACTTGTTTATTAGTTGAGGCTTCCAGGAACAGATGTTAAGACAGAGTTAGGAGTGAGGAGGTTTATTGGTAGGTAATGCTTGTGAAAGATAAAAGGGAGAGAATGCAGGCTGCGCAGGGCCAGCTTTAGAATGCAATGCAGACGACAGTCTTAGCCAATATAACGAGGAGCTCCAAAGCGAAGATTGCTCATTACAGGAGTTCCACACTGCACAGTCATGGCAAGGGCTTAGAACCCCAACATACTCATACACTGTGTGGGAGCTACCGAGAAAGAGAATGGCCTTGGCTCAAAAGCTGAGGCATAGTGATGTCAGCAAAATGGCAGAATAGGACCTTCTTTCCTCCCACGGAGACACCAATGCAACAGTACATGGATGAGAAATCCCTTTACGAGAAATCCAGACATCAGTTAAAAGGCTCCTGTACACCAGGCAAGCATGAAACCAACTGTATCGAAGCCAGTAGGAAATTCTGTGGCATCCTCTCACCACAGCCCCTCCCCCTGGCACAGTGCCGTAAGATTGTGAGGAAATTCCCAGCTCCTGGCTTGTCCATAGGGAGGGAAAGAGAAGATTCGACTGTATTTTCAACGTTCTGACTTTTCAGGAGGGGCTACCTGAGGGACTGGCTTCTGTCTCGCCTGTCTCAGAGCACTAACAGGACCCAGCATACTTTAAATGCCTGGGGGCCACTGAGAACAACAGCAACAAAAAAGACCTAGGCAGCATGCCGCTGTACCTGAGGACCTTCAGCACAGCAGACACCTCTCCCTCAAGCAGAAAGGGAAGAGTGGAGCATATGTCTAATATTCTAGTTTTTCAGCGGGCTGCCCATGGGATTGGTTTCTGTCTCACAGCATGGATGGAAGCTAGCATGCAAATGCCGCAGGGCTGCTGAAAACAAAAGAGATCAGTGCAGCCTGCTGCTGCTCCGGAGGGCCCATGGTACAGGAGTCAGAGGCCAATACAAGTTGGCAGCCTCTCCCTTGGCAGTGGGGGGGGTGGCGGGCAGTGGGAGAGAAGAGTGGAGCATGCATCCAACATTCTGGCTTGTTGGGGGGCTGCCCAAGGGACTGGTTTCTGTCCAGCACAACTTGGGGTGCTGACAGGACCTGATATACTCTAGATGCCTGGGAGCCACTGGGGAAAAAAAAAAACTGCTGCTGCTTCAAAGGATGCACAGGACAGCAGATAGACACCAGAGTAAGCGAGAGATTATGAGCTCCTGAATGAAAACACAAGCAAATCTCTTTTATGAGAAATCTACATGCACAAGTCCAGAGAGGACACATCCACAGAAAAGGTTTGAGAGGCCCCCAGAATCTCTAGCCAAGTTAATTGGTAAAGGTCTTCCCTTGTACAAGGCCAGTCCTAAAGACTGGGGGAGACGGCTGTTTTTTCAAACAAACATCAACAGATATCAACACAAAGTTATAAGGAACATCAAGAAACAGCAGGAAATGGCCCAATCAAAAGGACAAAACACTATGTACAATAGCCATGACGTGGAAGCAACCTAAATGTCCATCAACAGAGGAATGGATAAAGAAGATGTGGTACATATATACAATGGAAGACTACTCAGCCATAAAAAGGAATGAAATAATGCCATTTGCAATGACATGGATGGTCCTAGAGATTGTCATACAGAGTGAAGTAAATCAGAAAGAGAAAGACAAATATCATATAATAATGCTTATATGTGGAATCTCGAAAAATGGTACAGATAAACTTATTTGCAAAGCAGAAATAGAGCCACAGATGTAGAAAACAAACTTATGGTTACAAGGGGGAGTGGGGATTGACATATATACACTACTATATATAAGTAGATTACTAATGAGAACCCACTGCATAGCACAGGGAACTCTACTCAGTGCTCTGTGGTGACCTAGATGGGAAGGAAACCCAAAAAAGACTGGATATGTGTATATGTATAACTGATTCACTTTGCTGTACAGCAGAAACTAACACAACATTGCAAAGCAACTATACTCTAATATCAATTAATAAAAAATTAAAGAGTAAAAATAAATAAATAAATAAAGGGACAAAATAAATCTCAAAAAACTGACCCTAAAGAAATGGAGGTATGTGAATTACCTGACAAAGAATTCAAAATAAACACCATAAAGATGCACAGTGAGCTCAGGAAAATGATACATGAACAAAATGAGTTCAACAAAAAGAGAATGTAAAAAAGAAAAACAACAACAACAAAAGAACCAGATAGAACTTTGGAGATGAAGAATGCAATCACTGAACTGAAAAATTCACTAGGGGGGTTCAATATCAGACTTGATCAGCAGAAAAAGGAATCAGCAAAATTTCACTTTGAAATTACCCAATCAAAGAAGCAAAATGAAAAAGGATGAAGAAAGCCTAGGGGATTTATGGGACACCATTGAGTGGATCAACATAGGCATTATAGTAGTCCCAGAAGGAGAAGAGAGAGAAAGGAAGAGAAAGCTTATTTAAAGAAATAATAGCTGAAAACTTTCCAAATCTGGGAAAGGAAATAGCATCCAGATCCAAGGATCCCAACAGACACATTATAATCAAATTGTCAAAAGCCAAAGACAAAGAGAGAATTTTGAAAGCAGCAAGAGAAAAGTGACTCATCATGTTCAAAGGAACCCCTGTAAGAATGTAAGTGAATTTTTCAGCTGAAACCATGCAGGCCAGAAGGAATAAATTCAAAGTACTGGGGGGAAAAAATTGCTAACCAGGAATACTATATCCACCAAAACTGTCCATCAAAAATGATGTAGAGGGGGGAGTTGAGGGAGGGAGGGAATATGGGGATATGTGTATAAAAACAGATGATTGAACTTGGTGTACCCCCCAAAAAAATAATAAATAAATTTAAAAAAAAGATGTAGAGATTTTCCCAGATAAGCAAATGCTAAAAGACTTAATGACCACTAGACTAGTCTTACAAGAAATGCTAAAATGAGTCCTTCAAATTGAAATGAAAACACATTAAACAGCAACACAAAAGCATATGAAAGTATAGGGCTTCCCTGATGGTCCAGTGGTTAAGACTCCGCGCTTCTACTGCAGGGTGTGTGGGTTTGATTCCCTGGTCAGGGAACTAAGATCCCGCATGCCACCTGGTGCAGCCAAAAAAAAAGAAGAAGAAAAAAGCATAAAACTCACTAGTAAGGATACATATATAGGTAAATACAGAATACTGTCATACTGAAACTATGATGCATGAATCACTTTTAATTGTGGTGTAGAAGTTGATACAAAAGTATAAAAATAACTATAAAAATTAAAATATGTTAATGGATACAAATATAAAAGATGTAATTTCTCACATAAATAACAAAGTAGAGGGGGGAGAAGTAGAAGTATAGAGTTTTTATATATGATTGAATTGTTATCAGCTTAAAATAGATTGTTACAAGTATAAGATGTTTCATGTAAGTCCCATGGTAACTACAAAGAAAATGCCTATAGAAGATATACAAAAGAAAATAAGAAAAGAATCAAAGCATGTCACTACAAAAAAAAATCAACGAAACTCAAAGGAAGACAGCAAGAAGAGAGGGACAAAAGAGCTTACAAGAAAAACTGTAAACAATGATCAAAATGGCAGTAGTGAGTCCTTCCCTATCAATAATTACTTTAAATGTAAATGAATTAAACTCTCCCAATCAAAAGACATGGAATGGCTGAATGGATAAAAAAGATCCAACTATATGCTGTCTGTGGACTCACTTTCAATTAAGGATACATATAGGCTGAAAATGAAAGGACAGAAAAAATATTCCATGCAAATGGTGACCAAAAGAGAGCTGAAGTGGCTACACTTATAGCAGACAAAATAAACTTTAAGTCAAAAACTGGCATAAGAGGTAAAGAAGGACATTACATAATAATAAAAGGGTCAACTTACCAGGAAGATATAACAATTATAAACATATATGCATCCAAATCAGAGCACCTAATTAAATGAAGCAAACGTTGACAGAACTGAAGGGAGAAATTAATGGCAACATGACAATAATAGGAGATTTCAATGTCCACTTTCAGTAATGGATAGAATATCCAGGCAGAAAATCAACAAGGAAACAGAGGACTTGAACAACACTATACTCCTAATGGATTTAAGAGACATTTACAGAATATTCCGCCCAACGGCAGCATAACACACATTCTTCTCAAGTGCACAGGGAACATTCTCCAGGATAGATCACATGTTAGGTCAACAAAACAAGTTTCAACAAAATTAAGGAGACTGAAATCATACTAAGTATCTTTCCTGACCACAGTGGAATGAAGCTATAAATCAATAGCAGAAGAAAAACTGGAAAATTTACAAATATGTGGAAATTAAACAACACACTCCTGAACAATCAATGGATCAAAGAAATCCAAAATACCTTGAGAAAGATGGCAACTAAAGTACAACATACCAAAACTTATGGGCTACATAAAAAGCAGTACTATGAGGGACTACTACAATGATAAACACCTACATTAAAAAAAGAACAAATATCTCAAATAAGCAACCTAACTCTAAACCAGGCCTCCAGACTTTTCTTATTTTTCTATATTGCTTTGGCTATTCAGGGTCCTTTGTGGTTCCATGTGAATTTTAGGATTGTTTTACTTCTATTTCTGTAAAAAAAAAAAAAAAATGCCATTGGAATTTTTATAGGGATTGCATTGACGCTATAGATGGTTTTGGGTAGTATGGACATTTGAACAATATTAATTCCTCCAATCCATTAACTCAAGATATCTTTCCATTTATTTGTGTCTTTGATTTCTTTCATCAGTGTTTTGTAGTTTCCAGCGTACAGATCTTTCATCTCCTTGGTTAAATTTATTCTTATGTATTTTGTTATTTTTGATGCTATTGTAAATGAGATATTTTTTAAATTTCTTTTTCAGATAGTTCATTTTACAGTATGCAACTAATTTTTGTATGTTGATTTTGTATCCTGAAACTTTACAGCACTCCTTTATTAGTTCTAACAGATTTTGGTTTTTGTTTTTTGGGTTTTTTTTTTTTTTTTGGTGTTGAATATTTAGGATTTTCTACATATAAAATCATGTCATCTGCAAACAGAAATAATTTTATTTCATGACGTATGTAAGTCAAATCATTAAGCTGTACTCAAACTTATACAGTGCTGCATATCAATTATATTTCGATAAAATTAGAAGAAAAAGAAAAAATACTACACAGTACAAAAATGAAAAAAAAAAAGAGTTGGTGAGGATGTGGAGTAATTGGAACACTTGTGCACTGTTGGTAAGAATGCAAAACAGCCCCTCCAAGCCATGCTGCAGGCGGAGCTCTGGGCGATCCCCAGGTGAGGGCAGCAGCTCTGCCGAGGATTCCACCGCGGAAGAGGTGGGGAGATGCAGGGTGGGGAAGAAAGAATGCTGCCCGTACTGCTCCCCGGTAGCACCCTGAGCCGCCCCGTTTGTGGCAGCAGCAGCAGCAACAGAAAGCACAGCGTGGGCCGAGGAGGCCGTTCGAGCTGCTGGTAAAGTCGCCCACCGGCTGTTTTTTCGTAGTATGTGGGTGGACAAAACAACCAAAGGACAGGGCTCCTCATTACCATCTCCTTCGAGCTCTCTTCCCTTGATACTTGGAGCTGATTTATGCGAAAACATGCCTTGCACTTGTACCTGGAGGAACTGGAGACAGTGAATTCGACCTTTAGCGGTGGTCATCTACCTGGTGTCCATAGTGGTTGCGGTTCCCCTGTGCATGTGGGAGTTACAGAAACTGGAGGTTGGAATACACACCAAGGCTTGGTTTATTGCTGGAATGTTTTTGCTGTTGACTATACCTATCTCACTTTGGGTGATATTGCAACATTTAGTGCATTATACACAACCTGAACTACAGAAACCAATAATAAGGATTCTTTGGATGGTACCCATCTACAGTTTAGATAGTTGGATAGCTTTGAAATACCCCAGCATTGCAGTATATGTGGATACCTGCAGAGAATGTTACGAAGCTTACGTCATTTACAACTTTATGGGATTCCTTACCAATTATCTAACTAACCGGTATCCAAATCTGGTATTAATCCTTGAAGCCAAAGATCAGCAGAAACATTTCCCTCCTTTGTGTTGCTGTCCACCATAGACAATGGGAGAAGTATTGCTGTTTAGATGCAAACTGGGTGTATTACAATATACAGTTGTCAGACCATTCACCACCATCGTTGCTTTAATCTGTGAGCTGCTTGATATATATGATGAAGGGAACTTTAGCTTTTCAAATGCTTGGACTTACTTGGTTATAATAAACAATATGTCACAGTTGTTTGCCATGTATCGTCTCCTCCTGTTTTATAAAGTACTGAAGGAAGAACTGAGTCCAATTCAACCTGTGGGCAAATTTCTTTGTGTAAAGCTGGTGGTTTTTGTTTCTTTTTGGCAAGCAGTAGTTATTGCTTTGTTGGTAAAAGTTGGCGTTATTTCTGAAAAGCATACATGGGAATGGCAAATGGTAGAAGCTGTGGCCACAGGACTCCAGGACTTTATTATCTGTATTGAGATGTTCCTTGCTGCTATCACTCATCACTACATTTTCTCATGTAAACCAAACGTCCAAGAAGCAGAAGAGGGCTCATGCTTTGATTCCTTTCTTGCCATGTGGGATGTTTCAGGCATTAGGGATGACATTTCTGAGCAAGTAAGGCATGTTGGTAAGTGCTGGCCATTTCATTCATTGAGGGGCTACTGTAGTTCTCCTATCGGGTCTGCTCAAGAGGTGAAAAGACTTTGTGAGAAGCAGTAACCACAGTAAGGCTCTCCAAATTGGGAGGGAGGCAAGGGGGAGCTTATTTTCAGCACAGCAAGTTTATAGTGGTGAAAACAACCTAACTTTTGGCTAACTCGGAAACCTTTATATTACTTTAAAGGAAGGACAGTCATGGGACATCCTAGGAAAAGGTTCTTTCCTGAGGATCAAGACCAGAATGAACATGCGAGCTTGCTGTCCTCATCATCACAGGATGCAATTTCCGTTGCCTCTTCTGTGCCACCTTCACCCATGGGCCACTATCAAGGGTTTGGACACACTGTGACTCCCCAGACTACACCTACTACAGCTGACATATCTGACAATATATGTAATGATACTACAGGAGAGAAAAAAGAAACTTTAGATAAGTCCGTGGCCTCCTGAACAGTGTGCAGAAGCAGACTGTGCTACTACCGTATTATTTCATGACCTGGTATCCCATTGCTCAGGATTTTATGCTTGGGACAAGCCATTATTGATGGAAAATTTCAACAGAATGGCAAAAACCAGGTATTTCTACTGGATTTATACAACTAGGTTTTGTATATCACAAATAATCAGTCTAAATATCCTAGACTTCGACTTGACTTCTTAACACTATAGAGTATTACATACTCAAATGGTAGAAAATGACTACTAAACGTTCCTGACATTACAGTGCTTTATCAAGAGGAGGACATTAAAAAAAAAAATCAGTGCTTCCTACCACTGCTGCATGAATATAATGCTCTGGAATTAGCAGAAAGTGTAATTCAGAATACGAGTTAGTGGAACTGAATCATAATTGTGCCATATATGCTTACCTAACAATTATTTCTCTATTTCTCAGCTGGATGTCTTTCAATAAATAAGAATTTATCATTTAAAAAAACAAGAATGCAAAACAGTGTAGCCACTATAGAAGACAGTAGGGCAGTTCCTCAAAAAATTAAAAATAGGATTACATATGATCTAGCAATCCCACTTCTGGATATCTACCCAAAAGAATTAAAATCAGGATCTCAAAGAGATATCTGCGTTCCTGTGTTTGTTGCAGCGTTATTCACAATAGCCAAGAAGTGGAAACAACCTAAATGTCTTTCAACAGATGAACGGATAAAGAAAAAATGGTATATACTTTCAATAGAATATTATTCAACCACAAAAGAAGGAAACACTGTCGTATGCTACAACATGGATGTACGTTAAGGACATTATGCTAAGGAAATAAGCCAGTCATAGAGGGACAAATACTACATGACTCCACTTATATGAGGCATCTAAAGTAATCAAACCCACTGAAGCAGAAAGTAGACTGGTGATTGCTAGGGGTTGGGGGGAGCAGGGGTGGGAAGGTTGCTGTTCAATGGGCATAAAGTTTCAGTCATGCAAGGCAAAAAAGTTCTAGAGATCTGCTGTACAACATAGACAGTTCACAATACTGTGTTTTACACTTAAAACCTTGTTGAGGGTAAATCTCATGTTACATTTTTTTTTTACTTTTACCACACACACACACACACACACAAAGTTGACGCAGAACCTGAAGGCATTAACTGTAAAGGCTATCTGCATTCCATGCATGAATTTAACTGCATTCCATGCAGCTGAATGGTAAGTTTCTTCTTGAACATCAAAGTGGTGTACCTCCATAGTTACTGTACCTTATCCTTTTCAACATTTTTATAGCAGTGACTGAGATGAAGCCATAGAATGACAGATACTGACATGTCTGCAGCTGAATCACAATGTGAAGATAGCCCTTATGGTAGGAAACTAAATTGATTCTGAAAACTATCTTGATGAGGACAGAGCTGGACTGAATCAAACAAGGTGAAATCCTACAAGGATAAATGAAAAATTTTCCATGTAGGTTCATGATAACCAACTATACAAGTACTAATGGTGAAATTATTTTTCCATTCATATGCAAGTATCTGAAAGTTTTATATGACTACAAGACCAAAAACAATGCAAGAATGTGTGCTATGGCTACTTAAAAAGCCAGAGAAGACTGTGGCCACATTAATAAAAGTATAGTATCTAGAATAAGGGAGGTGATATCCCATCTGAAGCAGGTGTTCCCTTCTGGGCATTAGACAACATTCAGAGGAAGGTGACCAGGCTTTTGGAATGTCAAGAAACCACATAATATTAAAACCAGATGAAGGAATAGGGTCCATTTGTTATAAGCACCCTGTAGTTTTCCTATGAGGAATTTATATGACACTGTAAAATAAACAAAATTTTAGTTGTGCAGATGTTTTCCAATTTCTTTAACTTTTTGTTTTAAGATAATTATAGATTCACAGGAAGTTGTAAAGATAGTACAGAGAGGTCCCATGAGCCCTTTATCCAGTTTTCCCCAGTGATTACATCTGACGTAACTGTAGCACAATATCAAAACCAGGAAATTGACATTGGTACAATGTGTGTGGATAGTTCTGTGTCATTTTGTCACATGTGTAGATTTGTGTAATGACCACAACAGGTTTTATTGTTCTTTTTAAAGAACCAGCTTTTTGTTTCATTGATTTTTCTTTTTTTGTTGTTGTTTTGTTTTGTTTTCAACTTCGTTAATTTCCACCCTTATCTTTATTATTTCCTTTCTTCTACTTGCTTGGGATTTATGTTGCTCTTTCAGGTTTATTTTTTCTTTTTCTAGGTTCTTGAGGTGGTAGCTTAGATTATTGATATGAGACCTGTCCTCTTTTTTTTTTTTTCCCCGCCAGGGAATTTCCTCCTCTTCTAATGTGAGCATTTAGTGTTAAAAATTTTCCTCTCAGCATTGCTTTAGCTGTGTCCCACAAATTCTGATAAAATGTGTTTTCATTTTAATTTTCATTCAGGTCAATATTTTTTTATTTATTTATTTTTAAATATTTATTTATTTAATTTATTTATTTATTTGACTGCGCCGGGTCTTAGCTGCGGCATGCAGGATCTTTGTTGCCGTGTGTGGGATCTTTGTTGCCGCAATCAAGATCTTTTAGTTGTGGCATGCAAGATCTTTTAGTTGCAGCATGTGGGATCTGGTTCCCTTACCAGGGATCAAACCCAAGACCCCTGCACTGGGAGTGCGGAGTTTTAGCCACTGGACCAGCAGGGAAGTCCCTCAAGGTTTTTTTCAAATTTCACTTGAGACTTCCTCTTTGTCACATGGATTATTCGGAAGTGTTTTGTTTCATATGCAAGTTTTTGGAGATTTTCCTGTTATCTTACAGGTATTGATTTCTAGTTTGATTACATTGCAGTGAGAAAACAACTACATGATTTCAATTCTTTTAAATTTGTTGAGGTTTGTTTTGTGGCCCAGGATATGTTTATTTTGGTATATGTTAGATGGAGTGTTTTATAAATGTTAATTTAGATCTTATTGGTTGATGGTAGTGTTGCGTTCTTCTATATCTTTGCCAATTTTCTGTCCAGCTGTCAATTGTTGAGAGAGGAATGTTGAAGTCTCCAACTATAATTGTGGATTTGTCTATTTCTCCTTTCAGTTCTATCAGTTTTTGATTCACATATTTAGCTGTTCTGTGGCTTGGTGCATACACATTTAGGAATGCTATGTCTTCTTGGTGTATTGACTCTTTTATCATTATGTAATATCTTTCTCTGTTCCTGGTAATTTTCTTTTTTCTGTAGTTTATATCTTCTATTGATATAGCCACTCCTGCTTTATTTTGATTAATGTTTGGATTATATAGCTCTCCCATCTTTCTACTTTCAACCAACCCATATCATATTTGAAGCATATTTTTTATAGACAACATATAACTGAGTCACTTTTAAAATCCATTTTGCCACTCTCTGTCTCATCATTGGTATATTTAGGCCATTTAAATGTAATGTAATTATTGATATGTAAAATCTTACGTATGCCTTTTTATTTTTTGTTTTCTGCTTATTCTCTGCTTTTCATTTCAGTTTTCTTTTTCCTGCCTTCCTCTGGGTTTCTGGAATATTTTTTAGAATTGCATTTTATGTGTAGTGTTTTTGAGTATATCTCCTTGCATAGTTTTCTTTTTGATTCTTCTAGGCAATAGTCACACTAATGTATATAAACACAGACATATTGTCCTGTCTACTAGTGTCACCATTTTACCAGTTTAAGTGAAGTCTAGAAACTTTATATGCTTTTGTATCCCTTTACCCTCCCCAATTTGTAATATAATTGCCTCGAATATTCCCTTTACATACATTTACACCCATATAAGATCTTCATGGCTCTTAGTATGATGAATAATTTTCTATTGAAACCTATGTTATGAGACTTGGGATTTAATTCCTAACCAGCCTCTAGGTGATGCTGATGGTGCTGGTCTATAGACCACACTTTGAGGAACAAGTTTCTCTGCTTATCTTCTCAGTGAATGTTCAAATCAAAAAAAAATTAAATAATTGGTTTTCTGTGCAAAAGAAATATTAATATCTGATCTCAGCCCATAGATGACTGTTCTTCTAGCTGGCTGAGACATGAGAGAAAACACAGGTGCCCTGAAATGCAGCATTCTCACCACCAGAAAAACTTGCCTCATGTGTTTCTCAATATTATGTTTTAATTCTGTAGCTGAGCACCAAGGCCTTTTCTAAGCTGTATTCCCTGAGATGCTAGCCTCCTGCAAGGTGTTAACAGGGCTTCTTGAGGAAAAGGGATTCTAAAATCAACCGAATTTGGAAAGTCTATAGCCTGCCCATTTGGAAATTGACAAAGCCCATTAATTTCCTAAAGACTACAAAAGTACTGAAGTGAAGAAATCTGCTTAATTTTGTTTAACCCAAGTATATTTGACCCCCAAATCTCATAACACCTATTAGCCTCTCAAAGTCCAGCAGAGTCCATGCAACCCAGATGGGAAGAAGTGCCGTGAACAGAGGACTTTGGTATTTTGCATTATAGAATGTATATTATTACGCATTATTATGCTAGTGTTCAAATCAGGTATGCCTTCTCAGGAAAACACTTATATCCCTAACCCTGAATATGTAATCTCTTGCCTTAGTTTGGACTCCCCCAGAAGCAGACTCCAAGACAAGAAGTTGAGCACAAATTTGGGGAGCAGGGGGAAGATGATCTCAGGAAACATCAGTAGGAAAGTGAGAAAGTGATGTGGGGAAGAGAAGGGAGCCAAAAAGTGTGAGTTGTTGAGCATGTTACAGTTATAGGCAACTGAACCTCGGTCCTGCTGGGGAACTCTGGGGAGATAGCGCAGGACACACTTTGGGGGTGTCTAGTCACCTCCTCCCAATGAAGAAAGGAAGCCAAGGTATTTATCCTCAACTCCATCTCTGGCTCAGGGCTGCTCCCAGGGGTGTTAACTCTCTGGCATTTCCTGCCTGCCCTGCCCTGCTCATGGCTGAAAGAACATGCACAGGCTGAGTCACAGGTGCTCACCAGAGGGAGCCTGAGTCTCGTATTGGAAGAGTGAGCGCCGAGGGGCTTTGAGTGGGCCACTGACAGCACCTGCCACATCTCTGGATTCTAAGTGTGTTTTTCCAAAAAAATGCCATTTGCAGAAGCATGGATGGACCTAGAGATTATCATACTAAATGAAGTAAGTCAGACAGAGAGAGACAAATACCATATGATATCACTTACATGTGGAATCTAAAATATGACACAAATGAACCTATCTATGAAACGGAAACAGACTCACAGACATAGAGAACAGACCTGTGGTTGCCAAGAGGGAGGAGGGGTGAGGGAGGGATGGAGTGGGAGTTTGGGGTTAGTAGATGTCAGCTCTTCCATATAGAATGGATAAACAACAAGGTCCTATTGTATAGCACAGGGAACTATATTCAAAATCCCATGATAAACCATAATGGAAAAGAATATTGTAAAAAAGTATATATATATATATATATACACACACATATATATATAAATAACTGAATCACTCTGCAGTATAGCAGAAATGAACACAACACTGTAAATCATTATACTTCAATTAAAAAATATTGATCAAAATAAATAAATGTTTTCCTAGTCTCTTCTTGGCTCTCGTGTAGGTAAATAAACAATCCTATTAGTAAAATATTTTTGAGGATGCTGAAACAAACTATTTATTTACTATGTATCTTCTAATATATTTTATTTTATTTTTTCTTTCCTTTTTTTTTTTTTTAAAGAAGCTGTCAGGGAATGACCAGGTTGGCTGCAGTAAGATGGGAGCAGGCTGGGAAGGACTGACATCTCAAACTACCCCCTCCCTCCCTGGAATGGCACAGAGACCAGTGGGACAGTCTCAGCTGCAGGGACATGGGCCACAGACCCAGCTTCTAGCAGGAGAACAGTCCAATACGGCAGAAAGCCCGTGGCCTCTGACAGCCATGGCAAAGCATAGCTGACCATGTGATTTCAGCAGCATCGGGAAGTACACACTCGGGTGAACAAAGTGTCCCTAAAGGTGCTCAGAGCGTGTGATGGGAATCCAGGCATAGGTGATACTGAGACAGCCAAGAGGACAGAAGGGCAGCAGGTGACAGTCATCATCTGCCTCCAGTAGTTGGGGCCAGTCCCTGGGAAGGGGTTTGGGCACTACTCTGGATTCTGTGATTAGCCAATCAAGGCTAAGGCAAAGCCTCCAGCCTGAGAGGCTGTTAGGAATCAAACAGGTGCCCAAAGCAGGGCCTTAAATACAGAGAACAAATCCAAGACCAGGAGAGAGCAGACCAATGGCTTCCAGTTAGGGAGTGGAGTCAAAAAGCCCAAGATCAAGACAACATTAACAGCAAGGCTGCCCTGTTTCTGGGTCCCAGCATATGGGGCCAGGGCTCCTGAGATAGTCCAGGCTAAGGCCAAAATTTGTCCTCGAGCTCTACGAAGGCTGCACCAACAAATGGACATCAAGCAGCCCTAGCAGTAGAGGAGGAAGTTCTCTGAGGCCAGGCAAGGCTTGGCCCCCTACTCTGACATTTGCAGTCAGGTGGTCAGCGGTTCTTGACAACCAACACACCCATCCTTCCCAATACCTTCCTCGGGTATCCCCTCCTCTCCCTGCCCCACTGACTGCCGCCCTAAGCTTTTGGAGCACTTAAAAAGCTGGCCGTCGGGATCCTGCCCCTTGGCCTTGAAAAACAGCTAACTCCTGGGATGGAAAATCATAGGAGCTAATCATTCCTGTGACAACATCCCAAGCTTCCGTCCTCTATAATTCACAGAGAGAGAATTGGCAGGTAATTTGAAAGTCCTGCATTTTTTAATATTTAAAACCATCTCTCCTCGAATTTTCTGCTTGCCTAGTGTTAATGGCTCCTTCTTCCCCTCTCCCTTCAGATGACACTGTCTGTACTTGTCTATTTTGGTTGGTTTCCTGTTAAATGTGCTTCCTTTCCTCTTTCTATTCTCGCTCCTTATTCATTTTTTCCCTCTTGCTCATTTATTTGCCATTATTTTTTTTTAACCCAGAGTTTGACCCCCGCCAGCTGTCCCCCTGCCCCCATCCCCACCGCCAACAAGATTTGGATCTTTTCATTTAAATGGACCACGTCACCAGCCATTTATTCCTTGTAGTACTTTTCTTACCCTGTTTCCTTTTTGTTTTGTTTTTAATCCTTCATTACCCAGCTTTCCCTGGCAAATGTTCAAGACAAAACTGCTTATTTGCCTAAGCCTTCTCTCTCTTTCGGTTCTTCTTTCTTTGCTCCCTTTTGCCCCTGGTTTCCTGAAAGTCTGCCCAAGGATCTATTTTATATCTTTGTTTATACCAATAACAAATAGTTCATTTACTGTTTTGAATAAATGGTGCTTTTCAGATCGTGGAGAATTTGTTTCTCCTTTGAAAACTCTGTGTTCAAAGAATCAGATAAACCTCTCTGCTACTTTCCTTGAACTATTTCTGTATTCTCCTCGCAGAATTCCAAATATGTGGCATCATCCGTATTTGGGGCCAGATTCTGACAAGATGCCCTCCATCACCCAGAGCTTCTTGATGAGTTTTTCCATCAAATGTGACTTCGGTTGTTAAGATGTCCCAGGTGATTAGACTTGCCAGCAGCCTCCTAAATACTCAGCTGAGGAAACCTGATATTGTTGGGAGAGGCTGTTCGGGAGAGATTACTCTGCAGCGGTAAAAGTCACAGGCCTGATGTCTGCAGAATTTTGCTCATTTCTCAGAAGTCCTTTGACTGTGTGATGTGAGGAAGTCCCTCTAAATCTCTTTGTCTCTCTAGCTGCAGTACGAAGGTAACAATACCCCATTACAGAAGTTCTATGAGAAAAATATTCTAAAATATTAACCAAATGCGCTGCACTTCTATATTTCATCACATTAAATCTAGCAAACTACTGTTCTTTGTTCCAGTCAGTCACTCTGCGGCAAAAAACTGTTTGGGGTGGTAAGGCTAGCCAGGCGGCAGCCTGCGGGATATACTGCTCCAGGCATATTTCCTTAGCTTTCCATTATTTTGTACTTTTGAGAGTTCATATTTTTTTCCTGAGACTCTTCCTTATGGTTCAAGTTAATAAGGGCGATGGAGTAAAATGATGGTGAAGAGGCAGTATAACGTGGTAGGTGAGAA
This sequence comes from Hippopotamus amphibius kiboko, assembly GCF_030028045.1. Taxonomy (NCBI): domain Eukaryota; kingdom Metazoa; phylum Chordata; class Mammalia; order Artiodactyla; family Hippopotamidae; genus Hippopotamus; species Hippopotamus amphibius. Next base: position 100,288,110 of record NC_080203.1, on the reverse strand, counting down.
TACAGATTTGCACAGACATAGAGAACAGACGGGTGGTTGACCAGGGGGAGGGGGTTGGGAGAGGGATAGAGTAGGAGTTTGGGGTTAGCAGATGCAAACTGTTATATACAGAATGGATAAACAACAAGGTCCTACTGTATAGCACAGAGAACTATATTCAATATCCTATGATAAAGCATAATGGAAAAGAATATTTTTTAAAAGATGTAAATATCTGTATAACTGTATAACTTTCTATGCAGCAGAAATTAACACAACATTGTAAATCAACTCTACTTAAATTAAAACATTTTTAAAAAGAATATAGATTTGGAAGCCAGATGCCCTGGGTTTGATACCTGGCTTTGCCATGTTTAGCTTTGTGACCTCAGGCAAGTTACTTAACTTCTCTGTGCCTCAGTTTCCTCATCTACAAGTTGAATATCATGTTATGAAGATTAAGCAAGTTAATATTTGTAAAGGGTCTGCTTGGAACAGTGCCTGACACATAGCTTGTTAAAGTACTTGGTAAATAAAAGCATTGTTCCGGTTCTAATGTTCGTAATGTTATACAATCTTTCTTGAAAAATAACTGGATAAGACATATCAAAAGACTGGAAAGACAGCCTTCTTCTGGCAATGTGGAAAATAAAATATAAACATAGGAAAAATAAATTTTATTTAGGGAGCACCAGGCGGACCATCAAAATGACCCTGCTGGCAAGATTTCATACTGTGAAACAATAACTCACTTATAGTTGTGCTGTTTATAACTGAGAGGACAGAAGGACAAGAGGGTGGGAGGGTGCAAGGGAAAGAAGAAAGAAAAGAAACTCCTCTGAGGTTTTGATTTCTATTTTACAAATATAGATCCAAGATCTAAGAGAGTTCCTGTAGAAATTTGGGAAGTGTGACAGATTGTATGTGACCAATATGACTGCATCAATCGACATATCCCATCCCACATGCTCTTTTTTCAATGCGACATTGACATTCCTCCCACCAAGAGGCCTGTGTTCCCTCCTCTAGAATCTACGTGGAGGTTCATGACCGATCCAACCAACAGAATATGATGGAAATGATGTTAACGTGACTTCTAAGCTTAGGTCATAAAAAAGATACAGCTTTGGCTCTGCACGCTCACTCTCTCTCTCTCTCTCTCTCTCTGGATACTCACTCTTGGAATCCAGTCACCATGCTATGTGAGCCATCTGAGGAGGCGACATGTAGGTATTCTGGCTGACAACCATCATCAGCCGCTGGAAATGTGAGTGCATGAGTCTTCGGATGTTTCTAGCTCCCAGTCATGGAGTCTTCCCAGCTAAGGCCCAGACATTGTGAAGCAGAGACAAACTGTCTCTGCTGTCCCGTCTGAATCCCTGATCCACAAAAACCATAAGAGATGATAAATAATTATTGTTGTTTTAAGCCACTAAGTTTTAGAATAACCTGTTATGCAGTAATAGATAAAATAATACAGGAATTATAAAAAGATAAAGAGTATGGTTCCTAGGAGAGAAGGACATCAGAATTTTCCCATGGTGAACCCTCTTGCACTGTTGGTGGGAATGTAAATTGGTACAACCGCTATGGAGAACAGTATGGAGAGTCCTTAAAAAACTAAAAATAGAATTATCATCTGATCCAGCAATCCCACTCCTGGGCATATATCCTGAGAAAACCATAATCCAAAAAAATCCATGCACCCCAATGTTCACTGCAGCACTATTTACAATAGCCAAGACATGGAAGCAACCTAAATGTCCACAACAGAGGAATGGATAAAGAAGGTGTGGTATATATGTACAATGGAATATTACTCAGCCATAAAAAAGAATGAAGTAATGCCATTTGCAGCAACATGGATGGACCTAGAGATTATCATACTAGGTGAAGTAAGTTAGAGAAAGACAAATATCATATGATATCACTCATATGTGGAATCTAATTTTTAAAATGATACAAATGAACTTATTTACAAAACAGAAACAGTCTTACAGGTATCAGAAACAAACCTATAGTTACCAAAGGGGAAACGTTGGGGTGGGGGAGGGATAAATCAGGATTAACATACACACACTACTACATATAAAATAGATAACCAACAAGGATATATTGTATAGCACAGGGAACTCTACTCAATATTCTGTGATAACCTATAAGAGGAAAGAATCTTAAAAAGAATGAATATATGTATATGTATAACTGAATCACTTTGCTGTACACCTGAAACTAACACAACATTGTAAATCAACTATATGCCAATAAAACTAAAATTTAAAAAAAAGAAACAAAAAAACAATTTTCCCATGGCAAATCCTATTTAAGCCTTTGGCATCCATGCCACTTTATATTGAAATCTGCCCTCCCCCCAACAAGCAAACTTATCATTCTAAAATATTGTCAAATGAACTACGCTTGATCCAAGTCAAATTAAGAATCTCTGAAAAGGCGTCATACCTGGGAGTCTTGAAAGCCCCTCATAGAGATCCAGGGCTCCCTGACCCAGTGAAGGAAGGGCTAAAGATTTTCAACTTGAGAGTAATTATGAAGCGGCCTGATGTATGGAGCCCATGAAAAGCACAACCAACAGTGTTTTGAACTTATTTACTACTGTATTGGCTACAAGTATATACAATAAATGTAAGAAAATATAATTTAAAATAACTAAAAGGAAATACCAATCAATCCTCGATGATTTCCTAATATACAAGTAATCTACATTTCATTTTAGATATAGTATAAAGTAAAAATTAAAAAAAAGAAAAAAATAAAATCCCATCACCCAGAGATAACCACTCATAATATCTTGGTGTAGTCTTTAAAGAAATTATATATATTAATGATAATATATATAAAATAAGTTATAACATACAATAAAGAAATATTGTATAGATATTCACCTGAATATATAGAAGGGTAACATTATGAAACATTCAATTCTGTATCCTACTTCTCTCACTTAATGACATATCTATACATCTTTCCATGTCAATAAATAAATATAGCTCGTGGCTTCCCTGGTAGCACAGTGGTTAAGAATCCATCTGCCAATGCAAGGGACACAGGTTCAGTTCCTGGCCCGGGAAGATTTCACATGCCAACTAAGCCCTGTGCCACAACTACTGAGCCTGTGCTCTTGAGCCTGCAAGCCACAACTAATGAGCCCACGCTCTGCAACTACTGAAGCCCATGCACCTAGAGCCCATGCTCCACAACAAGAGAAACCACTGCAACGAGAAGCCTGCACACCACAATGAAGAGCAGCCCCTGCTCCATCATCAGAAAATCTACAAACAGTAAATGCTGGAGAGGGTGTGGAGGAAAGGGAACCCTCTTGCACTATTGGTGGGAATGCAAATTGATACAGCCACTATGAAGAACAGTATGGAGGTTCCTTGCAAAACTAAAAATAGAGTTACCATGTGACCCAGCAATTCCACTACTGGGCATATACCCAGAGAAAACCATAATTCAAAAAGACACATGCACTCCAATGTTCATTGCAGCACTATTTACAATAGCCAGGACATGGAAACAACCTAAATGTCCACCAACAGAGGAGTGGATAAAGAAGATGTGGTACATATATACAACAGAATATTACTCAGCCATAAAAAGGAACGAAATTGGGACATTTGTAGAGACATGGATGGACCTAGAGATTGTCATAGAGTGAAGTGAGTCAGAAAGAGAAAAACAAGTATCATATATTAACACATATATGCGGAATATAGAAAAATGGTGCAAATCAACCGGTTTGCAAGGCAGAAATAGAGACAGAGATATAGAGAACAAACATATGGACACCAAGTGGGGAAAGTGGCGGGGGGGGGGGGATTTGGGGTGGGATGAATTGGGAGACTGGGATTGCCATATATACATTACTAATAAGAAAAAAAAATCAAATTGTACACTTTAAATATATGCAGTTTATTGTATCAATTGTATCTCAATAAAAGTTCTTAAAAAAAAAAAAGAGTACCCCCACTCTCCGCAACTAGAGAAAGCCTGCGCACAGCAACGAAGACCCAACACAGCCAATAAATAAAAATAAAGTTTATTAAAAACAAAAAATAAATATAGCTCTACTTTACTATTTTAATGGTCATATAGCAACCCACTGCTTGAACATACCATAATTAATTTAGTCAGTTTCTTATTATTGAGAATTTTGTCATTTCTATTTGCTTTCTTTTTAATAAAAATTGTACATATTAAGACCTACAACATGATGTTTGATACACATATACATAGTGAAATGATTACCATAGCCAAATGAATTAACATATCCATCTCCTCACATAATTTCCATTTGTGTGTGCATGTTATGTGTTTGTGTTATATGTGGGGGGTGTGTGTGTGTGTGTGGTGAAAGCACCTGATATCTACTCTCTTAGCAAAATTCCACTATACAATAGAGTATCACCAATTATAGCCCCCGGGCTTCCTAGGTGGCGCAGTGGTTGAGAATTCACCTGCCAATGCAGGGCACACGGGTTTGATCCCTGCTCCAGGAAGATTCCACATGCTGCAGAGCAGCTAAGCCCGTGTGCCACAACTATTGAGCCTGCGCTTTAGAGCCTGTGAGCCACAGCTATTGAGCCCATGTGCTGCAATTACTGAAGCCCACACGCCTAGAGCCCAAGCTCCGCAACAAGAGAAGCCATGGCAATGAGGAGCCTGCGCACCACAACGAAGAGTAGCCCCCACTCACCGCAACAAAAGAAAGCCCGTGCACAGCAAAAAAGACCCAACGCGGCCAATAAAATAATAAATAAATAAATAATTTTTGAAAAATGAAAGCTTTTAAAAAAAAAAAACTATAGTCCCCATTGCTGTACAGTAGATCTCTAGAACTTATTCATCCTACATAACTACAACTTTGTACCCTTTGACCAACATCTCCCCATTTCTCTCACCTTTCTACCGCTGGTAACCACCATTCTATTATCTGCTTCTATGAATTCAACTTTTTTAGATTCCACATGTAAGTGAGATCGTGCAGTATTTTTCGTTCTGTGTCTGGCTTATTTCACTTAGCATAATGCCTTCCAGGTTCATCCTTGTTTTCAAAATGGGAGGATCTCCTTTTTGAAGGCTGAATGATAATCCACTGTGTGTGTGTGTGTGTGTGTGTGTGTGTGTGTGTGTACACATACTACATCTTCTTTATCCATTCATCAATCAATGGCAATCAATGGATGCTTACATTGTTTCCATATCTTGGCTATTATGAATAATGCTGCAATAAACATGAGAGTGCAGATATCTCTGTAAGATACTGATTTCATTTCTTTTGGCTATATACCCAGTAGTGGGGCTACTGGATTGTATGGTAGTACTATTTTTAATTTTTTGAGGAAACTCCATACTGTTTTCATGATGGATGTACCAGTTTACATTCCCACCAACAGTGCACAAGTAAGTGTTCTTTTTTTCTCCACAACCTCACCAACACTTGTTATCTCTTATCTTTTTGATAATAGCCAACCCAACAGGTATGAGGTGAGACAGCTCACTGTGGTTTTGATTTGCATTTCCCTGATAATTAATGATGGTAAGCCCTTTTTCATGTACCCGTTGGCCATTTGTATGTCTTCTTTGGGAAAATGTCTATTCAGGTCCTTTGCCCATTTTTTAATCAAATTGGTTTTTTGCTATTGAATTGTATGAGTTCCTTTTTTTTTTGGATATTAACTCATTATCAGATATATGGTTGGCAAGTATTCTCTTCCAGTCTGTAGGTTGCCTTTCCATTTTGTTATTTCTTTTGCTGTGAAGAAAGTTTTTAGTTTGATGTAGTCCAACTTGTTTTCTTTTGCTTTTGTTGCCTGAACTTTTGTCATATCCAAAAAATCACTGCCAAGGCCAATGTCAAGGCGCTTTCTCGTCTAGAAAGTTTTAAGTCTTATGTTTAAGTTTTTAATCCATTTTGAGTTGATTATTGTGTATATTGTAAGATAGGGGTCCAATTTCATGGTTTTGCATGTAGATATCCAGTTTTCCCAACACCATTTGTTGAAGAGACTATCCTTTCTCATTGTATATTCTTGGCGCCCCTGTCAAAAATTAGTTGTCCGTATATGCCTGGGTTTGTTTCTGGGCTCTTGATTCTGTTCCATTGGTCTATGTGTCTGTTTTTACGCCAATACCATACTGTTTCTATTTGCTTTTTATTACACAGCCTGGCAGTGACCATACTTCTACACACACATCTGATTAGTTCTTCAAGATAAATTCCTAAAAGTAGAATTGTAAGATCAAAGAGTCAGAACCTCATAGTCTTTGGCAAAACAGAGCTATATTGTCCTCTAGAAAGATTATAACAATTTACAGATACACCAGCAATATATGAGAGTTATATACTTGCTAGCAATCAGATTTATTATTTTTTAACTCGGCTAAACTTATAAGCAAAAAATTGTGGATCATTGTTGTTTTAATTTGTACCTTTTAAAGTTGAACATGTTTTTCTTTTGTTTTGGTTTGGGCCATTTGTATTTCTTCGGGAATTGCCTGTTCCTGTGGTTTACCTTTTTTTTTTTTATTAATGTATATACACTTTCTAATTGATTTGTTTGAATTATTTATGTGGTAAAGGTATTAACCTATTGTCTATCAGAGATACTGTAATTACTTAAGTTTCATTTGTCTTTCAATATTATTAATGGTGGTGGTGGTGGTGTGTGTTTTTTTTTTTAATTTCTCCAAATTTTCTAAATAGACAATACCTTTGCACCGAGTGATAATTTTTTTTAAATTGTCTGACATTAGCATACACCATATATGCAAAAAGTCCTGAAAAAAAAAAAAAAAGTCCTGGAGGGAAGGTTGCTCTTTGTACTTTTCCGTACTTCTCAGATTTACTAGAATGAGTAATTAACTTTTATAATTTTAAAAAGTGCTCTAAAGAATTTTTTTTTAAGTACAGAGATATTTTGTGGTCTACGTGAGTAGAATGCCAAAAGCAATAAGGAGGATGGTGAGGGGAAGAGAGGTGAAGGATGAAGTTGGAAATAAAAATGGGAACCAGACCAGCGAGAACTTTGGATTCCATATGTGCGTTGCAGTTGATAGCTGAAGGCTTTTCAACAAGAAATTTCTCTAATGAGATCTGTAATTCAGAAGGAGAGCTCTGGCTACAATGGGAAACATAAATTAGATTTTGGAATTAAGAAGCCATTGGTGATGGTATCAGTTGTTTACTGCTACAATAATGTTGTGTAACAAGGAACCACAGAACCACAGTGATACACAACAGTGTTCCTTGCTCACGTGTCTGGGGTCAGCTAGAGACCAGCTAGGCAACCCTGCTGGTCTTGGCGAGGCTCATCCACACATCTGGGAGTAATTGCCTATTGGCTGATCTAGACTGGCCTTGGATTGTTCCCGACTGTCTTTTCATGGATGTTTGTATAGCTAACAAGCTTGGAAGATAGAGATGGTATCTCCCTCCACAGCAAAGGGCAAGCATGTTTATTTACCATCTATTATAAACGATTCAAGTTCCCTAACCTTGGAGTTTTTCTCCTGTAACCACCATCCACTCTGTGTGCAGGCATCCATCTGAGCCCATCTCCATCAACCTCATCAGACTTGGGAAACAAGTCTGCTTGCTGCACCATGAGTAATAAGATCCTTTGCCTTTGACTCATAAGTCACATGTCTCTTGCCAGCATCCAGCAAACCGTGGCAAGTTAATGGGGTAGAATCTCAAGACTCTTCACAGTTTATTTTAAAAATAAGTCTTTATTCTTTTTCAGTTTTATTGAGATGTAATTGACATACAGTGCCATATTACAGTGCCATATTACAGTGTATAGCATAATGACTTGACTTGCATATATTGTGAAATGATTACCACAAGTTTAATTAACATCTATCACTTTATATAATTACAAAAACAAATTTTCCCTTGTGATGAGAACATTAAAATCTACTCTCTTAGCAATTTAGAAACATACCATACAGCAGTGTTAACTATAGCCATCGTGTTGTATGTTATATCCCTAGTACTTATTTATCTTATAACTGGAAGTTTGCACCTTTTGACCACTTTCATCTCATTCTTCCTCCCCCCACCCATGTCTCTGGCAACCATAAATCTGATCTCTTTTTCTATAAGGTTGGTTTTTTTGTGGGGTTTGCTGTTGTCGTTGTTGTTGTTGTCTAGATTCTACATATAGATGATGTCATACAGTATTTGTCTTTCTCTGACTTATTTCACTAAGCATCATACCCTTCAGGTCCATCCATGTTGTCACAAATGGCAGGATTTCCTTCTTTTTTACGGCAGAAGAGTATCCCAGGGTGTGTGTGTATGTGCGTGTGTACCACATTTGCTTTATTCATTTTAGAACCTTCACAATTCTTGACATCAGTAGCTTCTCCCTTGCAACCATTGGATCCATGAGGATCTTTCACAGTCATATTCCCAGTGCTGTGCACAGGGCTTTTATTTAATTGGCACTTCAGAAATACTTGTTGAATGAATAAATTACTCATTTTTATCTATTCTTTATTTTCAAAAAATAGGCTTGGCAATACCATTTTACTTGACATGGTCATCAATCTCCTGTCATTGTAAGCTTTTCCCTCCAGTACTTCTTAAGACAGTGGTATCACAGAATTGGCGTACTTGGGGGTATTGTAATTTTTAAAGCATTTTGGGATGGTGCCTGATGCAGGGTTTCCTTATACCCAGCACAGATATACATGAGCTCTTAGTTTTCTGAAATTCATTTCATTATGAGCTTTGATTTCTTTATGAAAAGTTTTCCTATAAACTTTAGAAAAGAAACTCGTAATGCTTCCCTGTACACTTATAGGTTGGATTCCCAACTATTTGTCCAACTGAATGGGCAAAGCCGGAAGGAAAATAGAGGGAAATAAAAATAGGGAGTCAATTGACTCGAAAGGGGAGAAATGGTTAAAGGTTAGGACAACTTGTCCATTCAACTGTATTGTGCAAGTTTTCTGCAGCTGTCTATTCAGCTGCTGAAGTCTGGGTTAAAGTTCAAAAGGGAAAGCTCAACATGCACATATTTTCCAATTTAAAAAATGTTCAAGTATTTGCAACTCAAACATTTGCATACATTGAAAATCCAGTGATGAATTTAATAAAGCATATATGCAGGCCAGGAGAGATTCAGCTCAGATTTAAACATCATCAATATTTAAACAGTATTAATTTTAAAACCTCGACCCTGGCACACTTAGAGAGCCTGTCTCCTCCTGCTGACTCTGGTGACAATCTCCAGGCTAAACGTGAGTCATAACTTGTGATACTGCAGACAGCATCTGTGCAGTAGGGTGTTTCACTTCTCACTTTGGCTCATGTTTGCATGGGCTGATTGGAAAGTAGGGACGGAAGAGGAAAGCAAATTTGAGCATAGGGTTCTCCTAATTTCATTCAAAAGGCTTGGACTAAGAAATATTTAAAGATTTTTTAAAAAACGGAACAGATGAGACAATTTGAACTTCAATAAGTAGAAAAATGCAATGGAGACAATGTCACAGAACCGTACACTTAAACGTGGCTAAAATGGTAAATTTTATGTTATGTGTATTTGACCACAATTTTTTAATGTAATGGATTAAAACCCATAAAGTATGTTTAAATTTTAAAATTTATAGTGATATTTAAAAACTAGCCACTTTGGGGACTTCCCTGGTGATGCAGTGGTTAAGAATCCACCTGTCAATGCAGGGGACGTAGGTTTGATCCCTGGTCCAGGAAGATCCCACATACCAAGGAGCAAATAAACCCATGCACCACAACTACTGAACCTGAGCTCTAGAGCCTGCGAGCCACAACTATTGAGCCTGCGTGCTGCAACTTACTGAAGCCTGTGCGTCTAGAGCCCATGCTCCGCAATAAGAGAAGCCACCACAATAAGAAGCCCATGCACTGCAATGAAGAGTAGCCTCTGCTCACTGCAACTAGAGAAAGCCTGCGTGCAACAACAAAGACCCAACGCAGCCAAAAAGAAAAAACAAAAAACAAAAAAAAACAAAGAAACTAGCCGCTTTGGAGCACATCAGGGAACCAATTCATCACCTGAAAACTATAAAAAAATTTTTTAAGTCATCTGAAAAATAAAGGCAAAGAATCAAACATATATCCTGCTTTTCCTTTAGAAACTGTACCACTAAGTAACCAAATAGTACATCAGGGAAGCATTTCTTTATAAAGTTATTCCAACCAACTAATAAATGCAAATAAAATGACAGAATTAGATTATCACCATTTTGCAACTCTCAATGAAGTAACTGATCCAGACAATGAGAATCAACAGGGGCCAATGACACCAAAAGAGACACAATCAGACACTGTGTATCTCCTGATGAAAGAGCTCAGCACCGCTTACAGTCTTGCAAAAGAAATCCAACCTAAGTCTGGTCAAACCTCTGAATCCAGGTGATTATTTTCAAGAAAAGCTGGGGACAGGATACATGAAATGGCCCCATGAAAGTGTCATCAACAAACTTCAAATTGTGGGAAACTCTATGGGTCAAATTGTTCATGTTCCTCAATAGGTAACATATAAGGAAAAGAAAGCGATGAAGAGGGGACCTATAGATTAAAAGAGGTTTAAAAGATGAATCAATATTTTAATGAGCAAGTCTAAACTAGAGTGTCTAAGGATGCACACTTGTATAATGAAGCCATAAAGAAGTGTGAGGAAAGTATTACTATAAAAATCAGGATCGTGGGCATGGAGGGACTTCTGGAGTGGCTGGCAAAGTACTACTTCTTCGCCTGGATGGCAGTTATGAAGGTGTGACCTTATAATAAGTCACTAACCTATACAGTTGTCTTGTGTGCATTTCTGTGTTTTATTTTATAATAAATATATAACTAAGTGGGACCCAGACTGCCATATGGATGTGGCCAGCTGGTCAGAAAGAAAGATGATGGGAGAAGTGATGAGGCCCTAGAGTCCACCTAAGCAACAAGCATTTGCCCAGCTACATGTGGGCAGGTGGCTGCTGACTTCCATCGTGAGTTTGGGTCAAGACAGAATTTTGAATTCCTGGCAGAAATGAATAGGAAAGGGCTCAAAAGTTGTTTTAAGCAAACCATATTTTAATCCCTGGAACAATGTTGTTCTCTGTGCATCATAGCTCAGGCCAGTCAATTGCCAGCAAAAACTTGGAATTACACCTTCAACACTGTGCTGTCTGAAGGATGTGAGTGAGGAAGTACTAGTTTTAGACACCCCATTTCATTACAGAGAAATGCTATAGCATCCACACCAGCAATGCACTTAAAGCTGTCTCCAAGGGTGCAGCTCGCTCTTTTTCCACCAAGAAAGTAGAGAAAGTGAGAAGCTTATGACATAAATGATACCAAAAAGCCCAAATGTAAGTCCCCAAGGGGAAGGTAATATAAATTGTCAGAGCAGAAATGCCAAAGATTCTACCAAAAATTATATTTAACAATATGATACCAATAAACACCTATTAGAATCCCCAAATCCACAAATCTGACAACACCAATTGTGGGCAAGGATGTGGAACAACAGAAATTCTCATTCACTGCTGGTAAGAACGCAAAAATGGTACAGCCACTTTGGAAGATCATTTGGCAATTTCTTATAAAGCTAAACATCATCTTACCATACAATATAGCAATTGTGCTTCTAGGTATTTACCCAACTGATTTGAAAGTTATGTCCACATAAAAACCTGCATGCGAATGTTTATAGCAGCGTTATTTATAGTTACCAAAAACTGGGGCAACCAAGAGGTCCTTCAGTAATAAAAGGGAACGTGCTATCAAACCACGCAAAGAATATGGATGAATCTTAAATGTGTATTGCTAAGTGAAAGTACCCAGTCTGAAAAGGCCATATACTATATGGTTCCATTTATATGACATTCTGGAGAAGGCAAAACTGTAGAGACAATAAATAGGTCAGTGGTTGCCAGGGGTTTGAGAAAAGGGGAGGGTTGAACAAGTGAAGCACGGGGGATTTTTACATCAGTGAAACTATTCTGTGTGATACTATAATGGCGGATACATGATGCTATGCATTTGTCAAAACCCATAGAACTTTATAGCATAAAGAGTGAGCTTAATGTGTGCAAATTCCCTTTAAAAGTTATTTAGGAGGTCAAGGGATCCCAAGATGGAATACAGACTGTGACAAAAGAATCTAAGTACATTACAAATGTATGACATAACTTCACTGAAGGGGGTGGGGAAAGAGGTAAGTTCCTAAATAACTTTGGAAAGAAGTGGATACTGTAAGACTAAAACCAAAAGAAACTGTGTATAAGCAGCACATTCGCATGGAGGGTAGAGGTTAGCAATTCTAATGCTGCTGTACGTGTATCCTGGATGTGAGCAGTTAAGCAAATAGATGGCAAATCATGGAAGCCAGGTTTCTCACTGTTAGAGGGGAAGGTTCCAGACAAGCAAGGGGAAGAGGGTAGAATAATCCATGTGGTACTGGATTAGACTCGGAGACATCAGTATGGGGATATATTTAGCTTAATATAGATATAGATGAATACATATAGGAATATTTATAGATATGTAGATATACATTGGTTGATATACACACGTTTCCTTGCTCCATCAGCTGAGAATACCTAGAAGCAATGATGAGCTAGTAACAACAAGTACACCTAGTGCCTAGATATTGGTTTCTAATACCATTTTCTAATCAAAAAAAAAAAAAAAAAAGGCACCCACGCTCTTTGCAGAAATGGCTGATTCTAGAGCTAAGGCAGGGAGTATACAAAATAAGCCTAGAGCATCTTGTAGCACCAGAAGGTAAGGTAGTGCTAAACACGCACACACATACACACGTAGGGGGTATGGCAAAAGGACAAGGAGTCAGGGCCTTCCCTGGTGGTCCAGTAGTTAAGACTGTGCTTCCACTGCAGGGGGCATGGGTTCGATCCCTGGTCTGGTAACTAAAAACTGAAGCGCTCCCAGTGGCCAAAGCTAGAACAATTCGAGTAACAAAATAAAGTACTATTGGATTATAACCCAAATATTCATGAGTCCATACTCATGATATAAATGATTGAATAGATAAATAGATAAACGGGGAAGAAGGGACAGATGTCCCTGTGCAGAAGAATTCCAAGTAATTTATGTAGATACTCTGCCCTTTAGGAGGTAGAGTATATCTCCCTACTCCTTAAGTGTGGACTGTATATAGTAATGTCCTTACAAAGAGAAGAATATGGGGGTGGGGGGGAAGGAGCAGCTTTATAGTAGAGAAATCTGACAAACACTATCTCAGCCTGGTAGTCAAGGTCAACATTAATAGTGATGTCATGTTGATAGTTTGTACACTTGTTATGATGTGATGAAAATTGCACTGTACCTCTGTGGTCTTTCTCCCCCAAACCCCTAATTCCAGTCTAATCATGAGAAAAAACACCAAACATATCCCCATTGGAGACATGCTACAAAATACCTGACCACAACTCCTCCAAATCCTTGTCTCAGGGTCTGCTTCTAGAAGAACACAAGCAAAAATAGACTTCAGGTTGATTTAGTCCAGGTAAAAAAATGTGCAGGGAGGTGAAGTGACATCCACATTTAATTAGTAGCAGAGCTAGGTCAGTGACTCACGCAAAGTAAGTGCTCAAAAAACTATTGGTTGAAGAATTAAGAATGAAGGTATAGAATCCATGTTTCCTGCCTGCTAGTTTGGTGCTCCTTTTTTTTTTGCTACGTACGGGCTTTCTCTAGTTGCGGTGAGTGGGAGCTACTCTTCATTGTGGCGCATGGGCTCTAGGTGCGTGGGCTTCAGTAGTTGTGGCACACAGGCTCAGTAGTTGTGGTGCATGGGCTTAGTTGCTTCATGGCATGTGGGATCTTCCTGGACCGAGGATAAACCTATATCACCTGCATTGGCAGGCAGATTCTTAACCACTGTGCCACCAGGGAAGTCCCAGTTTGGTGCTCTTTCCAAGAAGCAATTTACCCTTAGGTATTAAAAATTCCACAACATTTGGAGGCTACAATTTCATAGATAAACACATAGATGGAGATGGTAACTGTCAGCCATTAGGACTGGAACTTATTCCTTATGAAAGGCCGGACACTTTGAGGGGGTCGGGGACCACCTGGGAATGGTAACGTTGGAAAGGGGATAGGAGTTAAGATCAGAAATGAGGGGAAGTGGGTAGGTCACCAGGCTGAGTGGCACAATCAGGAACCTAGAGTGGCATCAGTGTATGAGTCACCAAATCCAAGCAAGAGAACTAGCGCGTCAGAGGCAGTAGGGTCACAGTGCTGACGAGAAGCAAGGTAGCAGAAAATAGGATGCATCCTGGATGGCCCTGGACAAAGTGCTATGGAAAGCCCTCCCCTGTGAGGGGACCCTATGGAAGGGTCCTGTTGTCTTAAAGTGGCAGTGTTTAGAATGTGCTACAAGCAATTTACAAAATTACAACTATTGAGATTTACAGATTGTGGCACAGATTGCTAGTTGCCTATTCATTGTTCATTCTCCCCTTCTTTGTTATGAACAGAAACCCTATAGCATTGGGGGTGACTGCACTTAGGTTTAAAACAATACTTCTCTAGCTTTTCCTGCAGCTAGTGATGGCTGATAGGGTGAAAGCAAAAGTCACTGCGTGAGACTTCTGAGAAAGCTTTGTAAAGGAAACCGACTAATGCAAGTGATTTAACCTTTTGCCCTTGCCCTTTCCTCCCACCTGCTGCCTTGAATGTGTATATAAAATGGCTGAGTTGCAACAGCCATCATGGACCGTGAAGCAATCTGGATGGCGGAAGCCATACACCAAATATAGGGGAGCAGAAGCAAGGATACTGGGTCCTAGATGTATGTAGAGCTGCCATTGTCAGCCCTGGATGCCTACCCCTGAGCTACTTTCATGGAAGAAAGATAAATAAATAAACCCCTATCATGTCTAAGCCACTGTACTTTGGGTTTCTGTTACCTGCTGTGGAATCTAATCCTAACTGATACATTGACCAAGGATCCTAAAGAAGGGAAACTTTGAATTTTATGTATGAACAACCCTAAAGAAAAATGCCAGAAATGTTAGGTTTCCTAAGATAATGATTAAGTCACTTCGATGTGAAATCATTGACAGATATATAATGAAAAGAGGAACTTTAACTCAGCCAATGATTGCATTTTTTGACAAAGGAAAAATCCACGTGAGCAAATTTGTGGTGCTGGGTTATGTGCTGCTATACCTTTGCTGTGCTGTGGCTTTGGTGAGAGAGCACACAGACCACCTCAAAGAGCTTAGACTTGATGTTGGTTTCTACAATACTATGATTTATAAGAAATATATAGATTTGGTCATTCAGATGACCAAAATACATTTCTCCCGTATATTTGGTCTCCATCCACCGTTCCTGGCTCCCAAACCCATGGAATTTCCGGAGCAATAGGAACAATGGGAGCGTCTTTCGTTAAAATATTCGTTCTCTTGCCCTCAGTTCCCTTCAGAGCCATAAAGGTGCAATGGGTGTCGTGTTATTCACAACAAGCCCCTTTCTACCACAACTGGGTTTATGTTAATGAGGTGACTTTGGAGAGCACCTAAGGATGGGGGCTACTAGGGAAACCAACCAAGAATAGAGGGGGTGGAAATTTCAGTCCCACCACCTGATTTCTGGGCAGGGGAGAGGGGCTGGAAGTTGAGTCAATTGCCATGGCTGATGCGTTAATCAGTCATGCCTATCTAACGAAGCCTCCATAAAAACCCCAGAAGGAGGGGGTTTGCAGAGCTTCCAGGTTGGGGAACCAGAATGCTTCCGCGTGCCCCATGCTGGGCCCCAAACTCCACGAGGACATAAGCTCCTTTGTTCAGGACCTCGCCCTGTGTATCTCTTCATCTGACTGTTGATTCATATCCTTTAATATCCTTTGTAGTAAATCTAGTGAGTAAATAGCTTTCCTGAGTTCTGTGAGCTGTTCTAACAAATTAATCGAACCTAAGGAAGGGGTCACGGGAATCTCTGATTAATAGCCAGTTGATCAGAAGTACAGGCAACAACCTGGAATTGTGACTGGCATCCTGAGTGGAAGGAGTGGTTGGAACCTCCAGTTTGTAGCAGGTCAGTCAGAAGCACAGGTAATAACCTGGCCTTGTGAGTGTTGTCTTGTGAGACTGAGCCCTTTATCTGGGGAATCTGATGCTATCTCTGGGGAGATAGTGTCCGAATTGTGTTGAATTGAGTTGAATTCTTAGACACCCTGCTTGTGTCTGGGAATTGCTTGTTGGTGTGGGGAAGTCTCCACACACTCATATACACATTGAAATTGGGTCCAGGAACCTAAAACAGAGTTTCATTGCCTGTTATGCCTGGGCTACACATTGGAGAATGTTAAGTCAGTAGATGTGGTACATGCTGGAATAATGTCCTTTGGGGGTAAAGGCAATGAAAGGAGAAACAGAAACTAATTTTTTAAAGTTATTCATTCCTTGAGAGAGAGAGAAGAACAAGGTGGCAGGGACAAGGATGGACTTTTCTAAATGACTCTGGGAACATAAATATTTTTGTGTAGTTATAAAAACAAATTTAAATCAAAAAGATTTTTTAAATCCCTGAATAACAAAGGAAACATGAAACAAGCAATCCATATATCAAGTAAGTGTCTTTTACAACACAGAAGTAAATTATTTCAAACAATTTTAGCAGCCACTATAGAAAACAAAATGGCAGTTTCTCAAAAAATTAAAAATAGGCCTTCCCTGGTGGCGCAGTAGTTAAGAATCCGCTTGCCAATGCAGGGGACATGGGTTCAAGCCCTGGGCCAGGAAGATCCCATATGCCACGGAGCAACTGGGCCCATGTGCCACAATTACTGAGGCTGTGCTCTAGAGCCCACGAGCCACAACTACAGAGCCCATGCACCACACCTACTGAAGCTCACGCACCTAGACCCCATGCTCTGCAACAAGAGAAGCCACCACACTGAGAAGCCCGTGCACCACAACAAAGAGTAGCCCCTGCTCGCCACCACTAGAGAAAGCCCACGTGCAGCAATAAAGACCCAACATAGCCAAAATAAATAAATAAATATTAAAATAAATCTTTAAAGAAAAGTTAAAAATAGAACTACCATAGGATCCAGCAATTCCACTTCTGGGTATTTATCCAAAGAAAATGGAAACACTAATTCAAAAAGATATATGCACCTCCATGTTCATTGCAGCATTATTTACAACAGCCAAGATATGGAAACAGGTTAAGCGTCCATTGATGGATGAATGGATGAAGAAATTGTTTCATATATATATGAATATATATATATGAATACACACACACTCTCACACATACAATGGAATACTATTTAGCCATAAAAAATGAAATCCTGCTGTTTGCAACAACATGGATGGACCTAGAGAGCATTATGCTAAGTCAAATAAATCAGAGAAAACCAAACACTGTATGATCTCACTTATATGTGGAATTTAGAAACAACACCACAACAAACCAAGCTCGTAAATAGATAAGAGATTGGTGGTTACCAGATGCGGGGGGTGGGGGGGTATGGAGAGCGGGAGGTGATAGAAGTGAGTGAAGGGGGTCAGAATGTACAAACTTTCAGCTATAAAATAATGAAATCATGGGGATGTAATGTAAAGCATGGTGACTATAGTTAATAATACTGTATAGCATATTTGAAAGTTGCTAAGAGAGTAGATCTTAAAAGTCCTCATCACAAGAAAAAAAATTTTTTTAACTATGTACGGTGACGGATGTTAACTAGGCTTATTGTGATGATCATTTCACAATATATACAAATATCAAATCTGTACATCTGAAACATATAATGTTATATCAATTATACCTCCATAAAAAATTTTTAATTATTTCAAATGATTTAAAATATATAGTGTTGACTATACATCTCTTGTGGGATAGATCCTATAGAAAAAAGAAATTTTAGAAAATCTTAAACTTTTACTGATGATTCTACTATTGTTATTTTGAAACTATTAGTGTGTGTAATATATACATATAAACAGATATATATATACTCATACACACATATTAGGATAAAGCAAATAAGTAACTATTTTAATGTCATTAGGAATATTTTCAGCCTAATAGAAAAGAGATACAAATATAAATTCAGTGAAATTATGTAAAAGCCATGTAACCTTAATTTTGAATTGGAGATGTCAATACGAATTTGTGAATTTTATTTTTATCTTTCTAAAAAGAACAAACTTCCCAGCTCTGTCCACTGAAAAGGCAATGATCAACTCAGAGGCAATGAGGACTCCTAGTACCCAGACTGTGGTTTCTCAATGCCTTTACCCACTAAAAATAACTAGGACTCCCTGGACCAGGATATATACAAGATAAGCTATTATAACAGAAAACACTATCGAATATTGTTGATGACATGTCAAAAGGACACAGTAATCAATTTTAAGGGGTTCTACTTGCTAAAGATGGAACAATTTGAGCATTAAAAAGAACAATGATCCTAAAGTCAAGAATAAGATAGGAATGTCTGCTCTTACCACTTCCATTGCACATTGTAGTGGAGGTTCTATCCAGGCAAGAAAAAGAAATAAAAGCCATCTAGATGGGAAAGGAAAAATTAAAATATCTCTATTTGCAGATGACATGATCTTGTAAATGGGAAATCCTCAGAAATCTCCTAAAAAAACTATTAGAACTAATAGTTTGGCAAGATTGCATGATACAAGATCAATAAACAAAAACCAATTGTATGTCTATACACTAGCAATAAACATTCTGAAAATAAAATAAATAATTCCATTTATGATAGCATCAAGTAATACTTAGGAATAAATTTACCAAAAGAAGTGTAAAACTTATACACTGAAAATTACAAAACACTGTTGAAAGATTAAAGATTTAAATAAATAAAAACTTATCATACATTTACAGGTAGGGTACCAATACTTCCCAAAGTGATCTACACATCCAATGCAATACTTATCAAAATCCCAGCTTGCTTTTTGCAGTAATTGACAAGTTAATCCTAAAATTCATATGGAAATGCAAGAGACCCACAATAGCCAAAACCTTGAAAAAGAAGAACAAATTTGGAAGACACATTTCCTGATTTCAAAACTTAATACAAAACTATTATAATCAAAACAGTGTGACACTGGCATAAAGATAAACATATAGATCAATACAATAGAACTGAGAACCCAGAAATAAACCCATTCACTTATAGTCAAACAATTTTCAACAAGGGTGACAAGACTATTTAATGGGAAATGAAGAGTCTTTTCAAGAAATGTTGCTGGCCCCAATGTTCATAGCAGCACTATTTATAACAGCCAAGACATGGAAGCAACCTAAATGTCCATTGACAGAGGGATGGATAAAGAAGATGTGGTACATATATAGTGGAATATTACTCAGCCATAAAAAAGAATGAAATAATGCCACTTGCAGCAATGTGCATGGACCCAGAGATTATCATACTATGTAAAGTGAGTCAAAGACAAATAGCATATGATATCACTTACATGTGGAACCTTAAAAATGATACAAATTAACTTATTTAGAAAACAGAAATAGACTCACAGACATAGAAAATAAATTTATGGTTATCAAAGGGGAAAGAGGGGAGGGATAAATTTGGAATTTAGGATTAACAGATATGTAAAATAAACAACAGGGAATTATATTCAATATATTATAATAACCTATATTGGAAAAGAATCTGAAAAAGAATATATATATATCTGAATCACTTTGCTGTGTACCTGAAACACTGCAAATCAACTATACTTCAATAAAAAATAAAAAAAGAGTTTAAAAAAAAGTGACACTGGGACATCTAGATATTCACTTGCCAAAGAATGAAGTTGGACCCTTACCTCACACCATACACAAAAATTAATTCAAAATGGATTAAAGACCCAAATGTAAGAGTTTAATCTATAAAACTCTTAGAAGAAAATATAGGTGTAAGTCTTCATGACCTTGGGTTAGGCAATGGATTCTTAGATATAGAACCAAAAGCACAAGCAACGACAACAAAATAGATAAATTAAACTATATCAAAACTAAAATCTTTTGTGCTGCAAACAATACTATCAAGAAAGTGAGAAGACAAACAAAGGACAGGAGGAAATTTTGCAAATTGTATACTTAGGAACAGACTTACATCCAGAATATGTTAAAAAAAAAAAAAAAAAAAACTCTTAAAACAAAAAGACAATCCAACCTAAAAATGAGTGGAGGACCTTTTTTTTTTTTTGGCATTAAAAATCATAATTTTATTTTTGCAGTGACTATGTGACTAAAAAGATGGTATCTAAAAACAAATATTATACACATTTTAAACAGATATTTTAAAAAGATAAGGGTATTTTAAAAAGATAAGGGTTTCTCTAAAATATAGAGAAATGTGAAATCTTGCTTTTCTGAAAGGCTGGTACACTCAACAAACTAAAATACTCTTATAAAGAACAACTTTATAAAATCTATTAGAAACATTATTCTACCAAGACAGTTTGGAACCAAATCTCAGTAATCTTCAGGGAAAATAATAACGCTGATTCCTGGATCACCATGATCACCATTCTCAAGTTCTTTGTTATTTTCTTCAGTAATACATTTGCCACGTGCTTTTTCTGGGTTTCTTTTATTCTTATGAGTATATGATGAGTGATTTTCTCTTTGATTTTCTCTTTGGGATGTGTGGTAGTAGAAATAGTTTCTTTTTCCAAAGTATGTTGTAGGCAGTTGTGAAACCTTTCAATTCTCTTCTTGTTTTCCTCCATTTTTTGATTTGCTTATCTTTAACAGGAAGTCAATATATTCCTCTATCACCATCAGTTTTCCTTTATGGCTTAATGAAACTTCTAAGCCATGTGTGCTCCGGACAGCCAACATAGTCTTTCCTCTCTTTCCCACTGATATACCAGAGTTCCTGAAAGCAGAATCTGTGGCCACTGAATACTATAAACTCAAGTACAATCACAAAATTTTGCCAGAATCTGTGCATCCTGCAACTGTTGACACTGCACATGAAGAACAAGTGATTCAAATTTCAAAATGGCACTGCCATTCGCTTTCTTTAGGGCTACAATCACATCATCTTCCACACAGGGTTTGTGTGTAACCAGTAGCCAGCGACAGTTTTGCTTCTCAACCTCAAAACCATTTATACATCCCTTTCTAGGAGGATGATGCGGCAGGAGTCCGCATGGTGAAAAACTGTTCTCGCCCATTTAGGGGCTGCACAAACTCTACCGCATTTTCGTCCACACTGCCTTTCTGGCTGAGGTCCGCTTTGCTCAGACACTGTGCCTTCCATCTCTTGAACTCTGCACTACTATCCCTGCAACGAGGGAGTTAGGGTCTGCACTTTCACATTAATCTCACCTTTCCCTGGGGGCAGCCGTATTGAAGCCATTGGTGGCTGGAAAGGTCCAAACTTTAGAGGCTCTGAATACACGTTTCTCAAAAGAAGATGTACATGCCAATAAAAATGTGAAAAGATATCTCAGGTCTGGCGTGAGGGGAGAATGTGAAAAGATGCTCAATATCATCAGTCATTAGAAAAATGCAAATCAAAACCACGAGATACCACTTTTCACCCAATAGGCTAGCTGTAATCAAAAATACACATGATAATAAGTGTTGGTGAGGATATGGAGAAATTGAGATCCTTATACCTTGTTGGCGGGAATGTAAAATGGTGCAGCTGCTTTGGAAAACAGTTTGGTAGCTGCTCAAAATGTTAAACATATAGTTACCATATGATCCAGCAGTTCCACTCGTAGGTATATACCCAAGAGAAATGAAAACACACGTCTGCACAAAAACTTGTATGTGAATGTCATTGCAAAATTATTCATAATAGCCAAAAAGTGAAAACAACCTTGTATTTGTTCCCAGAGTCTGCAGTAACAAATCGCCATAAACTGGGTGGCTTAAAAGAACAGAAATTTATTCTCTCACAGTTCTGGAAACCAGAAGTCTGAAATCAAAGTGCTGGTAGGGCTGTGCTCCCTCTGAAGTTTCTAGGGCAGAATCCTTCCTTGCGTCTTTCAGCTTTTGGTGTTTCCAGGGATTCCTTGGCTTGTTGTGACCCCATCAATCCAAGCTCTACCTTGATCTTTACATGTCTCCTCCTTCTCCCTCTCTCTGTCTCTCCTCTGTGTGTCTCTTATAAGGACATTTCTCATTGGATTTAGGGCCCACTAGGATGACCTCATCTTGAGATCCCTAACTTAATTACATCCACAAATAAGGTCACATTCACAGGTTTCAGGGGTTAAGAGATGGACATATCTTTTTGGAGGCCACCTTTCAACCCTCTGCAAACCCAAAGGTCCATCCACTGATGATAAGTAAACAAAACACGGTTCATCCACACAATGGAATATTTTTTTTGGTGATGAAAAGTACTGACACATGCTACAGCATGGATTAACCTTGAAAACATTATACGAAGGGAAAGAAGCCAAAGGCCACATGTTGTGCAATTCCATTTAAATGAAATGTCAAGAATCGGCAAATCAATAGAAACAGAAAGTAGATCAGTGGTTGCATAGGGTTGTTAGAGGCTTAGGCGGGCTGGGGAGCGACTGCTAATGGGTATAGGGTTTCTTTTTGGCAGAATGAAAATGTTCTAAAATTATATTATGGTAATGATTGCACAACTCTGTGAATATACTAAAAACCATTGAGTTGTGCATTTTAAATGGGTGAATTGTACGGTATGTGAATTATACTCTCCATGAAACTGTTAAAAATGAGGAATTAAAAAATGAATGTAATGAATTGAAATACATCAAATATGCTAAAAATCCATGGGCTCAAAATGATTTTTTTAAAAAGCTCTTTGGTCATCTTTAGACAATATTGTTGAATAAAGGTAAGGAATCAATCACTTATTCTGCCTTTCTTATATGAAATGTATGTATCCAAACAGCTGATAAAAGAAAGTTCTTTATTGGGACTTCCCTGGTGGTGCAGTGATTAAGAATCCACCTGCCAATGCAGCGGACATGGGTTTGAGCCCTGGTCCAGGAAGATCCCACATGCCACAGAGCAACTAAGCCTATGCACAGCAACTACTGAGCCTGTGCTCTAGAGCCCGCGAGCCACAACTACTGAAGCCCACTCACCTAGAGCCCATGCTCCGCAACAAGAGAAGCCACCAAAATGAGAAGTCTGTGCACCACAATGAAGAGTAGCCCCTGCTTACCACAACTAGAGAAAGCCCGCACACAGCAATGAAGACCCAACAAAGCTAAAAATAAATAAATAAATAAATAAATAAATAAATAAAATAATAAATAAATCTTTTTTAAAAAAAGAAAGTTCTTTATTAAAGAAAAATTCCCACTAATAAATGTAGAAGAAATGACAATTATAGTCTCACAAATTTGTAAGCCCTAATGAAATAATGGATCAAGGCAATGTTTTCCATCAGGTCGAAGGCTGATGGAAACTTTAAAACAGGGACTAACAACACCAGAATCCAATAATTAATCTTAGCATCACTAAAAATGGGACAGCCAGATGTTACAGGCCTCCTGATATGATGCAAAAGGAAGTACATAGTACTACTTACAAAGTATTTTTTTAATTGAAGTATAGTTGATTTACAATGTTGTGTTAGTTTCAGGTGTATAGCAAAGTGATTCAGATATATTTTTTTCCAGATTCTTTTTCCTTATAGGTTATTACAAAATATTGAGTGTAGTTTCCTGTGCTATGCAGTAGGTCCTTGTTGGTTACCTATTTTGTATACAATAATGTGTATGTGCTAATCCCAGACTCCTAATTTATCCCTCCCCCACCCTTTCCCCTTTGGTAACCAGAAGTTTGTTTTCTGTGTCTGTGGGTTTGCTTCTATTTTGTACATAAGTTCATTTGTTAGAACATTCTCTAATACCATACAAAAGAATAAACTCAAAATAGATTAAAGACCTAAATGTAAGACCGGATACTATAAAGTATTTTTGCCAATAAAATCAAACCTGAATTTGATCAAGCCTCTAAACCTAACTGCCATCTTATAGGAAACACAGGGTTTAAAGGAACATATTAAATGACACTGGAGACATGGATACAGTTAGTCAAATACTGACTGTGGGAAATTTGCCAGGGCAGATGTGTCCTTTTTTTTTTTTTTTTTTTTGCAAACAAATAGCAAGAATATAAGAGGGAAGGAGTAACCTATCAAAAAGACTTGAGATATATTAACCGCATGCAGTGAGGGACCTTGTCTATTTCCTTGTTTGAAGAAACCAACTATGAAACCAAATAACCATGAGAGAATGTGGAAGATTTTGAATGCTGACTGGATATAAATGATATTTTAAAATTGTCAATATTTTTTAGTTGTGATAAGGGTTATGTTTGGAAAAAAAGAGTTCTCTTTTAGAGATACATACTTAAATATTTACAAATGAGAAGACATAACGTCTGGGACGTGCTTTTAGATAATCTCATGGTGGGGTGAGAAAAGTAGTTGAGAATGTAGATGAAACAAGATTGGTCATCTGTTTGTAATTGTTGAAGCCACATGATGGGTACATGCAAGTTCACAACACTGTCCTACTAGTATATATGTCTGGAAATGTTCCAGAGTAAAAAGTGTTCTTAAAAATGTTCTTTATAACATTGAGTATGTTTTTCCATATAAAGCCATATGTTTTTTGCCTAGTAAAGTTTATGGGAATTCCTTTTTGCCTAATCTGACTAAAGCAGGTCATTTGGAGGGCAGAGAGGCATGCTTTGAAATCAAGTCTGGGTTTGTTTGTTTTTTTAATTGAAGTAGAGTTGATTTACAATGTTGTGTTGTGTTTCTGGTGTACAGCAAAGTGATTCGGATATATATATGTACACACATATATATACACATATACATACATACACACACACACATATTCTTTTCCATATTCTTTTCCATTATGGTTTATTGCAAGCCTGGGTTTGAGTTCTGGCACCACTATTCACTCACTTTTTCAGATATTTAACATTTCTGAAACTCAAAGCTCAATTTCTTCATTGGTCAAACAGGCATCATCATAATAGCTCTCTCTTGGGGTTGTTTGGGGGATTAAATAAGAGAGAGAATACAAAGCACTCAGCACTCGGCACAGTGCCTGGCAGTGCTTCATAAATATTAGGGGACAGCTAAGTCTTAATTGTTTCAGTTATCTATTGCGGGTTCACTTGGCTCGGTTGGGAGCTTCTTCTACTCTGCCTGCTGTCAGCTGGGACTACAGTCATCTGGTGGTTGGAACAACCAAGACGGCTCACACAGGGCTGTTGTCCACAGCATCTACGCATGGCCTTTCCGTGACCCTCGGGCTTCTCACTTCATGGTGGCTGGGTTCGGAGAGGAAGTGCCCAAGAGCAAAGTGGAAGCTGCCAGGTCTCAGGGCCTGCAACTGGCACAGGGTCACTTCTGCCACATTCTGTTGGTTAAAGAGTGACAAGCCCTATTCAGACACAATGGGAGGAGAAATAATCTCCACCTCTTAATGCGGACAGGGGCAAAGAATTTGTAGCCCTCTTTAATTCACCACCAAGTGTCCCTGTTTCCTCAGTACTTGGTCCATAGATGAAAATATAGATCCCAAGAATCACACCAAAAAAGTACTCAGTATATGTCTCTAGCAGGTAATTGGACCACACTGGCTGATGTTTTTCCTGCTGCTCAGCGGACCAAGCCAGGGCCTGGGGAACTGGAGGGGCTAGGCAACAGCTAGCCCCTCACCCCTGAGAGGAGAAACCAGGGCAGGACCAAGTCTTCACTGCAGAAACACCTTGGCATGACTCAGTGGTTCTCAAAAATAATGTATGAGACCAAATTAGGTCATCTATTTTTAATTTTTGTGGTTATTAATTTGACAAATTGTAATTCAATACTGTTCTCACAGGCAATAATTCTGGAGACTTAAGGAACTATTAGTATTCCCTTCCAAGGTATTCTTTCCTTAATTCTTTAGTTCCAAGGCACATATTTCTGTTCTTACCCTTTGACCAACAATTGTTGACTCTCCCTTTCTCTGATATTAGCTAAAACACTATCCAGGAGAGGTGTCTGTTTGTTTTCATTTACTGTGCATTATACAAACACAAAGTTTGGATAAGAAACATTTCCTAGAGCTAAAAAATGCAAAGTTAGTGGCAAGCTTGGGCAATGTGAGTTTCACACAAAGACAGAGCTTTGCTTCTAATTGGAACATTTACAGTAAACAAATGATTGATAAAGACACCCAGTCGCCTCTATAAACAAGGAAGTGGGGAATCCAGCCATGCTGAACACTGTTTATTTTCCACTGAAAGAGGATGTAAACTGCTAATCACAGGCATGCCACAGTTTAATTTCTACACATGACCCCTTCCTGGCTTTCTATAAAGCAAAAAAAAAAAAAAAAAAAAAATTAGTGACGGCAGTTTTGCTCACTAAATTTCTTTGTGCAGAATTCTTAAGTGCTATTAATTTTAGCATAGCTTATCAAACAACAAATAAGCAACCAAAAAGCCTTAAAAAAAAAAACCCTTAGGTGCTTCTAAGCTTGGATTCATTTTGCTGTTGAAAAGATCCCAGCTGACAGCTGTGATATAAATGCATGGAGAAGGAAATAAACACTGGCTCTTTGACCATGACCTGGAAGTTATGGCAGAAGACTCTGGCATTTTATCAATTGGCCATAAAGCAAATATGGGAGGGAGGGGATGGGCAGGATGGAACAGCCACATATTTCTGGCCCTTTCTGAAGTTCTGAGTACATCAGAGCGTACAGCTATGCGATGACGCACAAGCGGGTGAAAGCATTTCCTTAGAAATGAACTGTCGTTGTCTAAGCTAAGACCCTTGCTGACATATTTGAGAAGGTTTTTGACTTGTCTGAGACTCTTTCTGACTTATTCGAGACCCTTTCTGATTTATTTAAGCCCTTTCTGACTTGTTTCAGACTCTGTCTGATGAATGAGATACCCTTCCTGATCTGTACAGGACCCTTCCTAACTTGTTTGAGACTCTTCCTGGCATGTTTGAGACCATCCCTAACTTGTTTCAGACCTATCTTTTCATGTGAGAGAAGCTGCCTGACATTTGAGATAGTTCCTGACTTGATGGAGATACCTTCTGATGGACTTGAGACCCATCCTGATGTATTTGAGACTAGCCTGAGGACTTTGACATGTTTCTTTATACATTTGAGATAATCCCCGACATATTTGAGACTCTTCCTGTCTGTCTAGATTCTTCCCGACATATCTAAAACTCTGACAACTTCGAGACCCATTCTGATTTGAGACTCTTCCAGACTTGTTTGAGAAATTTCCTGGTGTGTTTAAGACCATTCCTGATGTACTGAAACTATTCCTCTCTGTTTTAGACTCACATATTTAAAACTCTTCTGGACTATTTTAGACGCTTCCCAACTTGTTTGAGATGATACCTGCCATGTTGGAGACCCCACCTGACACATTTCAGACCGCCTGACATGTTTGAGACCCTTCGTGACTTGTTTGACAGCCTTTGTCACTATGTGAGAAACTTCTCAACATGGTTGAGACTCTTCCTAAGCTGTCTGAGACCCTGCCTGATCTATTTGAGAAAATTCCTCATGTATTTCAGCCTCTTCCGGACATGTTTCAGACCCTTCACTGCTTGTTGGAGACTTCCTGATATTTTAGAGAACTAGGTTGATTATTTGAAACTCTCTCTTGCTGTTTGTGATCCTTCCAAAAATATTTGACACCCTTCTTGACTTGTTGAGACTCTTCCTGACTGAGACCCTTCCTGAGGTAATGAAAACACTTCCTGAGATCTTCTTGCCATGTTTGAGACTGTTCTTGGCTTGAGAACACGTTTGATACCCTTGCACATATCTGACCCCTTCCTGGCTTGCTTGAAACTCTTTCTGACTGTTTGAATCCCTTCTTGACATTTTTGAGACACTTTTTGAGGTGTCAGAGATAACTTATTTGAGATTGTACCTGAAGTATTTGAGACCCTTCCTGACTTGTTTTGACAGTATTTATGGCTATGTGACATCATTCCCAAGTTGTTTTAGTTTCTTTCTGTGTGTATTAGATTCTTCTTGTCTGTTTGAGACCCTTCCAGACTTACTGTCGATGTCTACTGAATATGAGATACTTCCTGACATATTTGAGACCCTTCTTGACTTTTTTGAGACCATTTCTGACATGTTTGAGACCCTATCCGACTTAATGAGACCCTTCCTAACAGGTTTGAGAACTTTCCTATTTGAAACTCTTCCTTTCAATTTGAGACGCTTCCAGATGTATTTAAGACTATTCCTGAAACGTTTCCAACTTCTCCTAGTATGTTTGAGATCCTTCCTGACTACTTTAAGATTGTTCCTGACTTGTTTTGAGCTACTTCCTGATATATTTGAGCCCCTTTCTGACATGTTTGAAACTCTTCTTGACTGTTTGAGCCACTTCCTGTCATGCTTGAGACCCTTGCTGATGTATTTGAACAATTCCCACGTGGTTGAGACATTTTATGACATACTTGAGACACTTCCTAATCTACTTGAGACTTTTGCTGACGTCTTGAAAGATTCCTTGATTTATTTGAAGCCTTTCCTGACATATTTGAGACTCATCCTAACTTGTCTGAAATTCTTTTTGACGTTTTTGAGACTCTGTCTATTGGAGACCCTTCTGTATGTACTTTAAACTCTGCCTGAGGAACTTGAGACTCTTCCTTATGTATTTGAAAACCTTTCTGACTTGTTTGAAATTCTTCCCGAGCTGTTTGAGACCATTCCCAAAGTGTCTGATACTCTTCCTGGTTCTGAGATCCTCACTAATGCACTTAAAACTCTTCTTGATTACAGTCAGACACTGACTTTTGGGGAAACAACTTTTTGACATATTTGAGACCCTGCCTGCCTGTCTGAGAAACTCCCTTACAAGTATGAGGCCCTGCTTGACATTTTTGAGACCCTTTTTGGCTGTTGGTGACTCTTTCTGATGACTGGCACCCTTCTTTGCTTGTTTCACAGCCTTTTTGACCCTTGGAAAGCCTCCCAGACAAATTTAAGACCCTTTCTGATTAGTTGTGATCCTTGCTGAGGTATATGAGAATTTTCCTGACATATTTAAGACTACTACTAACCTGTTTGAGACTTTTCTTGACACATTTGAAACTACCTCTCAGTTTGAGGTGCTTTCTATTTAACACTGTGCAGACTTGTTTGAGACTGACATATTTGAGACCCTTCCTAATGGCTTTGAAACATGTTTCAGAACCTTCCTGAGTTGTTTGAGCTCTTTAGTGATGTATTTGAACCATTCTTGTATGGTGGAGACCCTTGCTGAGATATTGGAGGCATTTCCAGCCTTATTTAAAATCCTTCCTGGGAATTCCCTGGCGGTCCAGTGGTGAGGACTTGGAGCTTCCAATGCCAGGGGCCTGGGTTCAATCCCTGGTCAGGGAACTAAGATCCTGCAAGCCGTGTGGCATGGCCAAAAAATAATAATAATAATGAAAAAAAGAAAATAAAATCCTTCCTAACATACTTGAGACTCTTCCCAAAGTATTGAGAGACTTCTTGATGTATTTCAAACCCTTCCTGAGATATTTGAAATTCATCTTGACTCATTTGAGACCCTTCCTGACAAGTTTTTTTGTTTGTTTGTTTGTTTGTTTGGCTGTGCTGCGTGGCTTGTGGGATCTTAGTTCCCCAACCAGGTATCGGACCTGGGCCCCAGCAGTGAAAGCACCGAGTCCTAACCACTGGACTGCCAGGGAACTCCCCTTCCTGGCAATTTTTAAATCCTTTCTTAGTTGTTTGAGACTCTTCCTGATGTATTTGAAACCCATTTTGACATGCTTGAGACACTTCCTCTCTGTTTACAACACTTCCTCATGTGTTTGAGACCATTCCCAGAGTATTTGAGATTCTTCCTGTCTCTGAGACCCTTCCTGTTGAATGTAAAACTCTTCCTGACTACCTGCATATAGACTCTTCTTGTCTATTTAAGACACTCTTTCACAAGTTTGAGACTCTACCTTACTACTTCATGAGACTTCTTGACCAGATGAGACCTTTCTTGATTTGTTTGACAGCATTTCTGACAGATTGAGACCCTTCTGACATATTTGAGATGCTTCCTGAGAAAATTCCTTACATATTTAACACCTCTCCAGACAGTGTGATCCTTTGTGACTTGCTTGAGATGTTACCTTTCATGTTTTAGACCCCTCCTCACCTATTTGAGACTCTTTCTGAGGTGTAAGAGATTCTCCTTGTATTTGAGATTCTTCTTCTCAGGGTAAGATGTTTCCTAATATATTCAAGACCCTTACTAAGTTGTGTCAGAGCTTCCTGATGTATTTGAGACTCTTCCTCTTTGTTTGTGACCATTCCTGACACACTTAAGAACATTTCTGACCTACTTAAAATTTTTGCTGAAACATTTGAGACACTTCATGACTTGCTTGAGAAAAGTACAGACCTGTTTGAGACCCTTATTGTTGTTTTGAGACCCTTTATCTCTGTTGAAACCCTCAAAGATGTCTTTAAACCTCTTCCTAAAGACTTTGAGATGCTTCCAGAATTGTTTCAGAAGATTCCTAATGTATTTGAGACTTTTTTTTTCCTGTTTGTGACACTTTCTGACATGTTTGAGTCCCTTCTTACCCTTCTTAACATGTTTCCTACTCCTCCTAATGTAGTTGGGATTCTTCCTGATGTGTTTGAGGCCCTTCTTGACTTTTGAGACCATTCTTAACATTGTGACACTCTCTTGTATCTGAGACCCTTCTTTTCTGTTTGAGACTTTTACCGGCTTATTAATAACTCTCCTTAACTACTTTGAGAAGCTTCTTGACTTGGGATATTTTGTCATGTACTTTAGACTCTTTCTGTTTCAAATACTTCCTGACAAGTTTAAGACTCCTCTATATATGTTTGAGACTCTTCATGCTGTATTTAAGAACCTTCCTTGTGTATTTAAGACTCCTGAAAAATTTGAGAGTCACCATGACTTGTTTAAGATTCTTCATGACATATTGAGACCTTCTCTGACATGCTTGAGACACTTCTCCTTTTGAGACCCGTATTGAAATCTTTGAGCCCTTCTGGATGTGCTTGAGACCCTTCCTTTTTGTCTGAGACCTTCCTAACTAAATTAAAGCTCTTCCTCACTACTTTGAATCCTCGTGGTCCAATTTGAGAGAATTGATGTATTTAAGACTCTTCCTCATCCTTTGGCAACACTTCCTGTCTTGTTTGAGATACATCCGAACATCCTTGAGACTCTTCTGATGTATTTGACATCTCTACTATATTTAGTTTCCTGGGGCTGCTGAAAAAAAAAAAACCCACAAGCTGGGTGTCTTAAAACAACAGAAAGGGACTTCCCTGGTGGCTCAGTAGTTAAGAATCCACCTACCAATGCAGGGGACATGAGTTCGATCCCCAGTCCAGGAAGATCCCACATGCCCATGGAGCAACTAAGCCCACGTGCCACAACTACTGAGCCTGTGCTCTAAAGCCTGAGAGCCACAACTACTGAGCCCACGTGCCACAACTATTGAGGCCCTTGCACCTAGAGCCCATGCTCTGCAACAAGAGAAGCCACCACAATGAGAAGCCCATGCACCGCAATGAAGAGTAGCCCCCACTCGTCTCAACTAGAGAAAAGCCCACATGCAGCAGTGAAGAGCCAACGCAGCCAATAAGTAAATAATTAATTAACTAATTTAAAAAAACAAAAAACAAAACCAGAAAGTAATTCTCACAGTTAAGGAGGCCAGAAGTCTGAAATTAAGGTATCAGTAGGATTGATTCCTTCTGGAGGTTCTGAGGGAGAATCTATTCCATGCCTCTCTCCTGGCTTCTGGTTGTTGTTGGCACTTCTTGGCATTCCTTGGCTTGTGGACGTATCACTGCAATCTCTGCCTCCACCTCTGCATGGCATTCACTTTTCTATATGTCCTCACATGGCCTTCCTATAAGGACACCAATCATTGAATTTAGGGCCCACCCTCATCCAGTATGGCCCGGTCTTAACTAATTGCATCTGCAAAGACTCTATTTCCAAATAAG
The DNA here is from genome assembly GCF_030028045.1 of Hippopotamus amphibius kiboko. Lineage (NCBI taxonomy): Eukaryota > Metazoa > Chordata > Mammalia > Artiodactyla > Hippopotamidae > Hippopotamus > Hippopotamus amphibius. Next base: position 100,256,106 of record NC_080203.1, on the reverse strand, counting down.
GTCACATCCTGAGGTTTCCAGGTGTATATGAATTGGGGGGGGAGGTGCATTATTCAACCCAGGTGCATCTACTAACATATTTGAGATTCTTCCCAACTGTCTGTTTGAGACCCTTCAAGACATATTGCAAGCTGTCGGATGAATTTGAGACACTTCCTGACTTGTTTGAGATGCTTCCTGATTTTCTTGAGACTTTTCCTAATGTATTTGAAGCGCTTTCTAACTTGCTTGCAACTCTTCCTGTTTGAGACTCTTCCTGACATGTCTGAGATTGTTCCTGCCATATCTACTACTCTTGTTCACATATTTGTGAATCCTCCCAATTTATTTGAGATATTTCCTGACTGAGAATGTTCCTGGCATATTTAAGACTTCTGTCTCTTTGAGAGCATTCCTGATGGATTTGAGAAGCTTTCTACCTATTTAACACTCTTTGTGACATGTTTGAGAAGACTTCATGAATTTTTTGAGACTCTGCCAGATATATATGAGACTTTTTCTGATGTTCTTCAGTCCCTTCTCAGCTTGGTTGAGACCTTTCCTGACATGTTCGAAACATCTGAAGTGTATTTGAGACACTTTCTGCTCTTTTAAACACCTTACTGACTTATTTCTAATTTGTCCTTACTATTTTGAGAGCCTTCCTGACTTATTTGAGATGCTTCCTGATGTGTTTAAGACACTTCTTCTCTGTTCTGGCTACTTGCTGACAAGTTTGAGAGTCTTCCTGGAGTATCTGAGACACTTCTTGTTATATTCGAGAAACTGCCTCATGTATTTAAGATTTCCTGACATACTTGAGAGCCTTCAAGACTTAAGATTCACCATGACATATTAGACACTTTGCTGAGACCCTTCTGAACTTATTTACCTGACATGTTTGAGACCCTTATGGAGGTGTTTAGGTCTCTTTCTCTTTCTCTCAGTTTGAGATGCTTACTGACTTGTTTTACACATTCTTCTTGACTACTTTGAGAAACTTCCAGACTGGAGGAGATTCTTGATGTATTATTTGAGACTCTTTCCCTCTGTTTGCAACACTTCCTGATACATTTGCTATTCTACCTGATGATTAGCTTCCTCCTGATACATTTGCTATTCTACCTGATGATTAGCTTCCTCCTGATATACTTGACATTCTTCACCCTCTCAGTTGTATCTGAGACACTTCCTTTCTGTTTGAGACCCTTAGTGACTTACCTATAACTCTTCTTAACTACTTTGAGAATGTTTCTTACTTAAGATGTTTCCTCATGTATTTGAGAATCTTGCTCTCTGTTCTAGAAACTTCTTTACACATTTAAAACCCTTCCTGACATGTTTGAGGTGACTTCTCATGTGTTCCAGATCTTCCTTGCCATATCTGAGGAAATTCCTCATGTGTATAAGACTCTTCTAGACGTGTTTGGGAGAATTCATGGCTTGTTTGAGACTCTGGTATATCTGAGACCTTTTCTGACATGCTTGAGATGCTCCTCGAATTTTTTGAGTCTCTTTCTGAAATGTTTGAGACATTTCCAGATTTATTTGAGAGTCTTCTCTCTGTTTGAGACCCTTATTAACAAAATTAAAGCACTTCTTGACATCTCTGTGATACTTCCAGTCAGGTTTGAGAGGAGTTGAAAAGTATTTCAAATGCTTCCCCTCTCTCTCTGCAACACTTTCCATGTTTGAGACTCTTCCTGATTGTGATTCTTTTCTGACATGTTTGAAACTCTTCCAAAGGTTTTTAACACACCTCCTGATGATTTTGAGACCCTACCTGATGTATTTGAAACCCTTTCTGATCTGCAAACGACTCTGTTGAATTGTTTGAGACCCTTTCTGACATGTATGAAGCTATTCCTAGAGTATTTGAGTCTTTTCATGTCTGTTTGAGACCCATTTTGACTTGCTGGAGACACTTTCTGACTTGTGTGAGATTACTTTAAAACTGTTTCTAACTTAAGATGATTCTTGATGTGTTTGAGACATTTCCTCTCTGTGACCCTTCCTGACTTGTTTGAGATACTTCCTGACATATTTGACACACTTCCTAATGTATCTGAGACTCCTCCTGACTGTTCCTGCCTGTTTGAGACCCTTAGAGACACATCTGAACCTTCCTAATAAATTTGAGACCCTTCTTGACAAGGTTGAGACTCTCCTTGACTTGTATGAGACCCTTCCTGATTTTTGACACATCCTGAAATATTTAAAGCCTTTTCTGACTTGCTGGCAAGTCTTCCTGACTCTTTGAGACCTTTCCTGACATGTCTGAGACCATTCCTGACATATTTAGTACTCTTCCTGATGTATTTGAGACATTCCTTAAATTTGAGACTGTTTTTGACATCTTTGAGACCATTCCTAATGGATTTGAGAAAGTTTTCTGCTTATTTAGGACTCTTCCTTTCATGTTTAAGACCCTTCATAATGTGCGTAAGACTCTTCCCTACATGTATGACTTGGTTGACATGCTTCCCAATTCAGAATCCCTTACTGAAATGTTTAGGACCCTTCCAGAAGTATTCAAGACACTTATTGACCCTCATTGACAAATGTAATGTTCTTCACGACTACTTTGAGATCCTTCCAGTCTGGTTTGAGAGGATCCATGATGCATCTCACATCCTTCCTCTCTCTGGACACTTCCTGTCATGTTCAAGACACATCTTGTCATGTTTGAGATGCTTCCAGATGATAGTGAGCCACCCCTCCCCCATATATTTGAAACCCTTTGACATGCATGACTCTTCTTCATGTACTTGGGACCCTCCCTTCCTAACAGGTATGTGAAGTATTGGAGACTCTTCCTCTCTGAGACACATCCTGGCTTGTTGGAGATGCTTCCTGATATATCTGCGACTTCCTGACTTGTTTGAGACTCTTCCTGATATGTTTGAGACTGTTCCTGACACACTTGCTATTCTTTCTGACATATCTGAAAATCTTCTTGCTGTCTTTGAGACATTTCCTGACTGTCTGAGACCATTCATGACATATTTGAGACTCTTCCTGTCTCTGTAATCATTCCTGACAGATTTGAGAACGTTCCTTTCCTATTTGAGATTCTTCCTGATGTATCTGAGATTCTTCACAACATTTTTGAAACTCTTGCTGACATTTATGAAATCTTTTCTAACTTGCTTGAGACTCTTCCCAACTTGTTAGAGAATCTTCCTGACATGCTTAAGACTCTCACAAATGAATTGCAGACAACTTCTTCAGTTCAGTAAACCTTACTGACCTACTTGTGGTCCATCCTTACTACCTTGAGAACATTCCTCACTTATTTGAGATGCTTCCTTATGTGTTGGAGACTTTTACTCTCTGTTCTGGAGTGTTCCAGAGAAGTTTAAGACTCTTCCTGTCATGAGGCTCTTCCTCACATATTTGAGAACCTTCCTGACATATTTAAATCCCTTCCTGACATGTTTTAGAGCATATATGACTTCTTCAAGACTGTTCCTGATATATTAGGAACTTTTTGGTTTTTTTGCTTGCTTGCTTGAAATCTTTCCTCCTCAACTTACTTGAAACCTTTCCTGACAAGTTTGAGACTCTTCTGGAGGTATTTAGATCTCTTTCTCTCTGAGATCTTTATTTACTTGTTTGACTTGTTTGAGAAGATTCCTGATGCATCTGAGATCTTTCCTCTCTGCTTGCAACACTCCTAAAATGTTTCAGAAACTTCCTGACATGTGTGCTACTCTTCCTGATGTATTTGAGATTCTTCCTAATTTATTTTAGATCCTTCCTAATATGTTGATTCTCTGGCTTGTATTTGAGACACTCCATTTCTGTTTAAGACTCGTATTGACTTATTCATAACCCTTCCTTACTACTTTGAGAAACTTCCAGTCTGCCTTAAGAGGATTTGTGATGTATTTCAGATCCTTCCTCTCTCTTTGTGACACTTCTTGTCATGTTTGAAACATATCTTGACATGATGAGACTCTTCCTGACCATTTGAAATGTTCCTGCTATGTTTGAAACCCTTACAAATTTGAGGCTCTTCCAGACTGTTTGAGACTCTTTCTGACTTGCCTGAGACTCTTCATGACATGTTTGAGACTTCTTGACCTACTGTGAACTTTCCCAACTATTGGAGACTATTGCTCCCAGTTCGAGACACTTACTGACCTATTTGAAACTCTTCCTAACTACTTTGAAAGTGTTCCTGACTTGTTTGAGATGATTTGTGATGGTTGAGACATTGTCTCTCTAATTGTGACCTTTTCTGACGTGTTTGAGACTCTTCCTGACAGATTTGAGATGCTTCCTAATGTATGATACTCTTCCTAATTTGCTGGCCTGTTTAGGACCATTATAGACATATTTTACACTCTGCCTGACAAATTTGAGACCCTTCCTCACCAGTGTCAGAACCTTCCCGACTTGTTTAGTTGACTACTGTGTTAGATATTCCTCTTGACTATGTGAGTCTCTTTCTGCCTGGGTAAGATGACTCCTAATACATTTGAGATCCTCACTAACTTGTCGCTACCTTTCCTAACTATTTGAGACCCTTTCTCATAAAATATTAAGATCCTTACTCACTTTTTGAGACCCTTCTTAACAGATTTGATATCTTTCTTGACAATATGACACCTTTCCTTTGGGTTTGAGACTTTTTGTAATGTATTTAAGATGTTCATCTCAGTTTGGAGCCCTTACTGACATGTTTTGAAATCTTCCTGACTACGTTGAGACCATTACTAACTTGTTTGAGATGATTTCTGGTGTATTTGAGACACCTCCTCTCTCTCTGACAGCATTTAGGATACATTTGCAACACTTCCTGATGTATTTAAACCCCTGCTATATGATTGAGACCCTTCTTGTTTTTTCTATGACCCTTCCTGAGGTAATTAAAACTCTTCCTTACCATATGACCCAGCAATTCTACTCCCAGGTATATACTCCCTGAGAAATAAAAACCGATGTTCACACAAAACTTGTACTCAAATGTTCATACTAGCATTATTCATAATAGCCAAAAAGTAGAAAGAACCCAAATGTCTACCAACTGATGAACAAATAAAATGTGGTATATCCATACAATGGAATATTATTCAGCCATAAAAAGGAATGAAATATTGATGCATACTGCAGCATAGATGGATCTTGAAAATATTACACTAAGGGAAAGAAACCAGAAAAAAAGGTCACATGTTATATCATTCCATTTATATGAAATGTCAAAATAGGCAAATCCATAGAGACAGAAAGCAGCTCAGTCATTGTCACTGGCTGGGGGTAGGGAGGAACAGTGAGTGACTGCTTATGGGTATGGGGTTTATTTTTAGAGTGATGAAAATATTCTGGAATTAGATTGTGGTGATGGTTGCATGACCTTGTATACACACTAAAACCCACTAAATTATCTACTTTAAAATGGTGAATTTTACTGTATGTGAATTATATATCAACAAGAAACTCTATTACAAAAACAAAAAACTCTTCCTGATGACTTTCAATTTTGAGGTAATTCTTGATGCATTTAAGACCTGTTCTGACTTTTTAAGACCTTTAAGAACATGTTTGAGACATGAAGACATGGAGACTTTTCCTGATGCGGTCTTTTTTTTTTTTTTTAAGATTATAAATGGCTTTATTTTTTCTCCAGCTTTATTGAGATATGCTTGACATATTGTTTAAATTTAGGGTGTACAATGTAATCAGTTGATACACATGTATATTGTGAAATGATTACCACAACAAGGTTAGTTAACACCTCCATTACCTGACATAATTACCTTTTCTCTATGTGTGGTAAGAACATTTAAGATTTACTCTCTCAGCAACTTTCAAGTATATAATAAACCATCGTTAAATATACTCACCATGCTATACATTAGATCCCCAGAACTTATTCATCTTATAACTGTAAGTTTATACCCTTTAACCAACATATCGCATTTCTTCCCACACTACCCCCCACCACACATCAACCCCTGGTAACCACCAATTCTACTCTCTGTTTCTATGAGTTAGGCCTTGTTAGATTCCATATATAAGTGAGATCATTCAGCATTTGTCTTTATCTGACTTATTTCACTTAGCATAACGCCCTCAAAGTCTATTCATGTTGTCACAAACGTGAGGATTTCCTGTCTTTTTATGGCTGAATAATATTCCTGTGTGTGTATGTGTGTATCACATTTTCTTCATCCATTTATCAACCGGTGGCTTTTAGGTTATTTCCACATATTGGCTGTTGTTAATAATGTTGCATTGAACATGAGAGTGCAGATATCTATTGCAGATCCTGATTTCATTTCCTTTGGACATATACCCAGAAGTGGGATTGCTAGATCATATGGTAATTCTATTTTTAATTTTTTGAGGAACCTCCATACTGTTTTCCAAATGGCTGTACCAATTTATATTCCAACCAATGTCAACAAGTGTTCTTTTTTCTACATCCTTGCCAACACTTGTTATCTCTTAGCTTTTTGATGATAGCCAGTCTAACAAGTATGAGGTGACAGCTCACTGTGGTTTTGGTCTGCATTTCCCTGATGATTAGTGAAATTGGGCACCTTTTCATGACCTGTTGGCCATTTGTTTATCTTCTTTGAGGAAACGTCTTTTCAGGCTCTTTAACCATTTTTAATTAATTAATTAATTGGCTGCCTTGGGTCTTCGCTGCTGTGCACAGGCTTTCTCTAGTTGCGGAGAGCAAGGGCTACTCTTCGTTGTAGTGCACGGGCTTCTCATTGCAGTGGCTTCTCTTGTTGCAGAGCACAGGCTCTGGGTGCATGGGCTTCAGTAGTTGTGGCACATGGGCTCAGTAGCTGTGGCTCACAGGCTCTAGAGCACAGGCTCAGTAGTTGTGGCACACGGGCTTAGTTGCTCCATGGCATGTGAAATCTTCCCAGACCAAGGATCAAACCCGTGTGCCCTACATTGGCAGGTGGATTCTTAACCACTGCGCCATGAGGGAAGTCCCTTTTAACCATTTTTAATTGGATTATTTGGGGGGGTTTTTTGCTATTGAGTTGTATGAGTGCCTTGTATATTTTGGATATTAGCCTATCATCAAACATAAGGTCTGCAAATATTTTCTCCCATTCCATAGGCTGTCTTTTCATTTTGTTTATAGTTTCTTTTGCTGTGTAGAAGCTTTTTTAGTCCCACTCATTTATTTTTGTTTTTGTTGTTTGTGCTTTTGGTGTCATATATAAACATCATTGCCAACACCAATGTTAAGCAGTTTTTCCCCATGTTTTCCTCTGGGAGTTTTAGAGGTTCAGATCTTATATTTAAGTCTTTAATCAATTTCAAGTTAATTTTTATGAGTGATGTAAGACAGGGATCCATTTCATTATTTTACATGTGAATATGCAGTTTTCCCAATACCATTTATTGAAAAAACTATCCTTTCCCCATTGAGTATTCTTGGCTCCCTTGTCAAATATTAGTTGACAGTATGTGCATGGTTTTACTTCTGAGCTCTCAACTCTGTTCCATTGGTCTATGTGTCTATTTTGATGCCACTAGCATACTGTTTTTATAACTATAGCTTTGTAATATACTTTGAAATCAGGAAGTGTGATGCCTCCAGCTTTGTTCTTCTTTCTCAAAAGTTCTTTGGCTATTCACAGTCTTTTGTACTTCCACATGAGTTTTAGGATTGTTTTTCTATTTCTGTGAAAAATGCCATTGGAATTTTGATAAGGATTGCACTGAATATACAGATGGCTTTGCATAGTATGTACATTTTAATAATAATTCTTCTAATCCACGAACACAAGATATCTTTCCATTTATGTGTCTTCTCAATTTCTTTCATAAGTCTTAACATTTTCCTTGTACACATCTTTCACCCTCTTGCTTAAAATTTTTCCTAATATTTCCTTTATTTTTAATGCTATTATTAATGGGATTGTTTTCTTTTTCAGATATTTCATTGTTAACGTATAGAAATGCAACTGATTTTTGTATGTTGACTTTCTATCCTGAAACTTTTCTGAATCTATTGATTAGTTCCAGCAGTTTTTTGGTGGAGTCTTTAGGATTTTCTACCTATAAGATCATATGACCTGCAAACAAAAACAATTTTCTTTTTGTTTATATAAAAGTTTCAGGTGTAAAACATTATAATCCAACAGCAATATACACTACAAAGTGATCACCCCCAAAGTCTAGTAACTATCCATCCCCAGATAATTGACTCCCTTCACTCCTTTCACCCACCTCCAACCCCCTTCCTCTCTGGTAACCACCAAGCTTTTCTCTGTATCTATGAGTCTGTTTTTGTTTTGTTTTGTTTAGATTCCACATATAAGTGAAATCATACAGTATTGGTCTTTTTCCTTGTGACTTATTTCACTTAGTATAATACCCTCAAGGTCCATCCATGTTGTCACAAATGGCAACATATTCTTTTTTATGGCTGAGTAGTATTGCATTGTATATACATACCCCATCTTCTTTATCCATTCCTCTGTCAGTGGACACTTATGTTGTTTTCATATCTTGGCTACTGTAAATAATACTGTAATGAAAATAGGGGTGCCTATATCTTTTCGAATTAGTGTTTTCATATTCTTGAGATAAACACCCAGAAGTGGAATAGCTGGATCATATGGTAGTTCTATAGTTCTGTTCTTAATTTTTTGAGAAATCTTCATACATTTTTCCATAGTGGCTGCACCAATTTACAATCCCCCCCAACAGTGTACGAGGGTTCACTTTTCTCCACATCCTCTCCAACGCTTGTTATTTCTTGTCTTTTTGATAACAGCCATTTTAATAAGTGTGGGGCAATATCTTATTGTGGTTTTCATGTGCATTTCCCTAATAATTAGTGATATTGAACATCTTTTCATGTGCCTGTTGGCCATCTGTATGTCTTCTATAGAAAAATGTCTATTCATATATCCACCCATTTTTAATTGAATTATCTTGTTGTTGTTGAGTTGTATGAATTATTTATACATTGATAGTAACCCCGTATTGGATTTGCAAACACCTTCTTCCATTCAGTAGCTTGCCTTTTTGTTTTGATAATTGTTTTCTTCACTGTGCCTAAGATTTGTAGTTTGATATGGTCCCATTTGTTTATTTTTGCATTTGTTTCCTTTGCCTTTAGAGTCAAATCCACAAAAACATCACTAAGACCAACGTCAATGAGGTTACTGCCTATGTTTTCTTCTAGGAATTTTATGGTTTCATAATGTATGATCATTTTACTGTGCAGCTGAATTTAGTTTGCTAGTGCTTTGTTGAGAAATTTTACATCTATATTCACCAGGGATAGTTGCCTGTAGTTTTCTTTTCTTGTAGTATCCTTATCTGGCTTGGTATGAGGGTAATACTGGCCTCATAAAATGAGTTTGGAAGTGTTTGCTCCTCTTCAATTTTTTGGAAGAGTTTAAGAAGAGTTGATATCAGTTCTTCTTTACATATTTGATAGAATTCACCAGTGAAACCAACTGGTCCTGCGCTTTTCTTTGTTGGGAGGTTTTTGATTACTGATTCAATCTCCTTGCTCATTATTGGTCTGTTCATATTTTCTATTTCTTCTTTATCCAGTCTTGATAGGTTCTATGTTTCTAGGAATTTTTCCATTTCTTCTAGGTCATACAATTTTTTACTGTATAGTTGTTCATAATAGTTCTTATTATCTTTTGTATTTTTGTGATAACAGTTGTAATGTCTTCTATTTCTGATTTTACTTATTTGAGTCTTCTTTTTTGCTTGCTTAGTCTAGCTAAAGGTTTGTCAATTTTATCTTTTAAAAAAAAACAGCTCTTAGTTTTGTTGATCTTTTCTTTCTTTTTCTGGTCTCTATTTCACTTGTTCCTGTTCTGATCTTTGTTATTTCCTTCCTTCTGCTAACTTTGGGCTAGCTTGCTCTTCTTCTTCTAGTTGAGGTGTAAAATTGGATTGTTTATATGAGATCTTTCTTTTTTCTTAATGTAGATCTTTATCACTATAAAATTCCCTCTTAGAACTTCTTTTGTTGCATCCCATGAGTTTTAGCATGTTTTGCTTCCATTTTTGTTTATTTCAAGATTTTTTTAAATTTCCCTTTTGATTTCTTCTTTGACTTACTGGTTGTTCAAGAGTGTGTTGTTTAATTTCCACATATTTGTGAATTTTCCCAGGAGGGGCAGAACTTCAGTATTTATCATTCCACCCTCTAGGTAACTATTGCAGAGGCTAAGTTCCAGGTGAGCATGGTTGAGAGGTCACAGGCTCCTGTCTTCCACACAGCCCCCACTCCTTGGGTGGCAGATCTACTTCAGGTGGAGTACACTGAGAATACTGGGGCATTGATCACTCTTGTCCCAACTTGTTCATGGGGCAGAGGTTTCATGAAGGAAGAGGCAAACGGAGAAGATCAAAGGCTACCACCCCCTGCTCAGTGCCCAGCTCCTAAAGCAGGTGTGTCACTCAGAAAGAAGCATGCCACTGTTCTTGCCCCAGCTATGGAGCCATGGCTTAGAAATTTTGCCCAAAGGGAGAGGCAGACCATAAAACAGAGCTCTGGAGCTCTTTCCAAAGGAACTAACTTTATTTGAAACATAACGTAAGGAACTTCAAGCCTAAGGATACTATCAGAAACAATGGAGGAAAGATGGAAAGCAATTAGGAGGAGACTGATAGTTTCATTAGAAATATAAACTAAGGGCTTCCCTGGTGGCACAGTGGTTAAGAATCCACCTGCCAATGCAGAGGACACCGATTTGAGCTCTGGTCCGGGAAGATCCCACATGCCACAGAGCAACTAAGCCCGTGCGCCACAGCTACTGAGCCCATGTGCCACAACTACTGAAGCCTGCAATGCTCCACAACAAGAGAAGCCACTGCACTGAGAAGCCTGCGCACTGCAATGAAGAGTAGCCCCTGCTCTCTGCAACTAGAGAAAGCCCAAGAGCAGGAACAAAGACCCCATGCAGCCAATAAATAAAATAAATAAAAAATTTTTAAAAATATAAACTAAATCACAGGCCAGCTAATTTACAGGGAGAACCAGGGAAAGTGACAGCTAGAACAGCCCTCCTAGGGTCAGAAAAACCCTCAAACATTGATCTCAAACACTATCCCTCCAAAGTAGTCTGAATTTAAAGGGTTCATTCTGTGGGGCAATTTATGCCCCAGGGCATTGTTTAAGCAATAGAGCAATCAGTCAACAATTAGTGGAGTTTAACAGCTGGGTGTGATCAGGGAAAGAGTCAAAGAGAGCCCTGCTAAAACCAGTTTCATCCCAGTCTGATTGCTCAAGCCCAAGACTTTGCCCCCTGAGGAGCAATATCAGAGGTTTCACACTGAAGGGGAAATGACTTCACTAAAATAATGCAGCCAGTCACTAAGCAAATAAACAAACAACAATTACTAGCCCCAGGGGCAAGGGAATTAATGCCCAGAGTTCCTGTAATACATTATATAAAATGTCCAGTTTTCAACAAAAAATTACAAGACATGAAAAGAAACAGGAACATATGATTCACACACAGGGAAAAAATCAGGCAACAGAAACTGCCTGTGAGAGCAATCAGACGTCAGATTTAATAGGCCAAGATGTCAAAGTAGCCATTATAAATATATTCAAAGAACTAAAGGAAATCATGCCTAAAGAAGGAATGGAAGATATGATGACTATAATAGACTGAATGTTCGTGTTCCCTTCAAAATTCATATGTTGAAATCTAATCCCTGATGTTATGGTATTTGGAGGCAGAGCCTTTGGGGGATAATTAGATCATGAGGGTGGAGCCCTTAAGAATGGGATTACTGTGCTTATAAAAGAGACCCCAGAGAGATCCCTTGCCCCTTCTGCCTTGTGAGGATACAATGAAAACACAGCTGTCTATGAACCAGGAAGCAGGCCCTTATTAAATACACCACCACCTTGATCTTGGACTTCCCAGCCTCCATAACTGTGAGAAATAAATGTTGTTTTAAGCCATCCAGTCTGTGGTATTTTTGTTATAGCACCCCTAATCAGCTAAGAGAATAACTATGTCTTATCAAGTAGGGAATAGCAATAAAGAGATAGAAGTTACATTAAAAAATGCAAATTATGGAGTTGGAAATAGAATAACTGAGACTTTCAGTTTCTGGTTCTACATGTAAGAAGCTTGGAAGTTGCCACTCTGTCCTATAAACAAGTGAAAAGCTGAACAGACTGAAAAAGCAACAGCTCTTCTTGGATCTGTAAGAGGGGGAACAGATCAAATCACTGCCCCCAAGATTGAAGAGAGAGACAAGTGAACACAGGGAGTCACAGCTTACTTGAACAGAGACTCATGAGTGGAAACAATCATAGGAACCACTACAAGGGTAGAGAAACAGGAACTATAATTGATGAATTGCTGGAGGCTCAGTGTGCAACTTGAAAGCTAAAAACTCCAAGGGGACTCAATTAAGGGGGCCTCCACAATATTGTGAGATTTACCTCCAGGACTCAACAAATTTCCCACAGTAAATATCGGAGAAAAATTCCCTCGTGTTTGTGGGGAGGGGGAGAGGAAAGGAAGCATTTTGAAATACACTACCACACTCTGTTCTTCTTAACAAGGTCTACCCTCATGAGAAATTAGTTAACCAGAGCCTAAGCTGCTGGGGTATTATCAGAGCCTAACTGATCTAGGAGCAAGGGAAATACCCAACTACAGCCCATTCTAGCCATCCTGCCCCAACTATGGGAAAAGAAGAAAACAGAAACTCTTTTGAAGTTCACAGTCCAGAGGCATAGTGTACTAAAAGACTGACATCTAATAATAGGACTGTACAATGCTTCCCTTCCCCCCAAAACTCACCGCCACATTACTAAGGCCTGTTTACAGCAGTTTCTTTTACTCAGTACACCATGTCTATTAAGAAAAAATTACAAGGCATACCAAAAGGCAAAAAACACACTTTGAAGTGAGAGTAAGCCTCAGAACCAGACATGGAAGGAATGTTGGAATTATCAGACCAGGAATTTAAAACAACTATGATTAAAATACTAAGGACCCTAATAGATAAAGTAGACAGCATGTAAAAACGGAAGAGCAATGTAAGCAGAGAGAGAAGAATCCTAAGAAAGAGCCATAAAGAAATTCTAGAGATTAAAAACACTGTAACAGAAATGTAGAATGCCTTTGATGGGCATATTAGTACCCTGGACATGGCTGAGGAAAGAATCTCTGAGCTAGTGGATACATCAACAGAATCCTCAAAATCTGAAAGCAAAGAGAACAAAGTCTGAAAAAAACAAACAGAAAAGAATATCCAAAGTCTGTAGGACGACTGAAAAAAAGTATAACATAGGCATAATGAGAATATCATAAGGAGAAGAAAGAGAAAAAGGAACAGAAGAAATATTTGAACGATAATGACTGAGAATTTCCCCCAAATCAATGTCAAACACCAAACCACAGATACAGGAAGCTCAGGGAATGCAAAGCAGGATAAATGACAATAAAACTACACCTAGGCATATCATTGTCAAACTACAGAAAATCAAAGATAAATAAAAAACCTGAAAGAAGTCAGAGGTTAAAAAAAAAAAAGAAAAACAACAATAAAAACACACAACACCTTACCTATATAGGAACAAAGATAAGAATTACATCTAACTACTCAGAAACCATGCAAACAAGAAGAGAATTAAGTGAAACATTTACAGCGTTGAGAGAAAAAGCCCATCAACCTAGAATTCTGTACCCTGCAAAGTTAACCTTCAAAGGTAAAGGAGAAATAGACTTTCTCAGACAAATAAAAACTGAGAGAATTTGTTACCAGTAGACCTGCCTTGCAAGAAAAGTTAAAAAGTGTTCTTTTGAAAGAAAGAAAATAATATAGATCAGAAACTGAATCTACATAAAGTAATAATAATGTATTTGATTATGTATGCTTAATGTATATATCATATATAGATATAGATGCTTATGTATATTTAGATATAAGTGGTATACTGATATTTGAAAGCTAACTTAGTTTATGCAAACTCTAGGGCAACCACTAAAAAAAAGTTAAAAAAGAATTATGACTGATATGCTATGAAATGATAGAAAATGAAATTATAAAAAATGCTCAATTAAAACCACAAAAGGTAGAAAAAAGTAGAAGACAAAAATAGGAACAAAGAACAAGAGCCACAAAGAGAAAACTAATGGATATGGTAGATGTTAACCCAGCTATATCAATAATCACTTTGAAAGTCAATGGTCTAAACGTACCAATTAAAAGACAGAGAATGTCAGAGTGGATCAAAAACCAAGACCCAACTATATGTTGTCTACATGAAACCTACTTTTTTTTCTTTTTTTCTTTTGGCTGTGTTGGGTCTTCATTGCTGCACAAGGGCTTTCTCTAGTTGCGGCGAGCGGGGGCTACTCTTCATTGCAACACGAGAGCTTCTCAGTGCAGTGGCTTCTCTTGTTGCAGAGCACAGGTTCTAAGTGCACAGGCTTCAGTAGTTGCAGAACGCAGGTCCAGTAGTTGTGGCACGTGGGGCCTAGAGCACACGGGCTTCAGTAGTTGTGGCATGCAGGCTCAGCAGTTGTGGCTTGCGGACTCTAGAGTGTAGGCTCAGTAGTTGTGGTGCATGGGCTTAGTTGCTCCATGGCATGTGGGATCATCTCGGACCAGGGATTGAACTCGTGTCCCCTGCATTGGCAGGCAGATTTTTAACCACTGTGCCACCAGGGAAGTCCTACCTACTTTAAATATAAAAACACATATAGATCAAAAATAAATGGATGGAAGAAAATATACCATGCTAACACTAATCAAAAGAAAGCAGAATCATTATAATAATTTCAGACAGAGCAAACTTCAAAGCAAGGAACATTATCAAAGATAAAGAAGGACATTATGGGCTTCCCTGGTAGCACAGTGGATAAGAATCCACCTGCCAATGCAGGGGACATGGGTTCGAGCCCTGGTCTGGGAAGATCCCACATGCCATGGAGCAACTAAGCCCATGCACCACAACTACTGAGCCTGAGCTCTAGAGCCCATGAACCACAACTACTGAGCCCACGTGCCACAACTACTGAAGCCTGCGTGCCTAGAGCCCATGCTCTGCAACAAGAGAAGCCACTGCAATGAGAAGCAGTCAATAAATAAAAATAAATTTTTTTTAAAAAGGACATTATACAATGAGAAAGGGCTCAATTCTCCAAAGAGACTTAATCCCTAATGTGTATCTGCCTAACAACAGAGTATCAAACTATGTGAGGCCAAAACTAATAAAATTGCAAAGAGAAGTAGATGAGTCCACTATTATAGTTGGAGACTTCAACCCTATCAGAAATGGACAGAGCCAGGTGGCAGAAAATCAGTAAGTTATATCAGTAGTTGAATTCAACAACACTATCAATCAACTGCATATAATTGACATCTATAGACTATTTCATCTAACATCAGAAAAGTATACATTCTTCTCAAGCTCACATGAACATTCACCAATACAGACCAAATTCTGGACCCAAAACACACCTTAACAAATTTAAAAGAATAGAAATTATACATTGTCTGCTCTCAGAAAACAAAGGAGTTAAACTAGAAATCAATAACAGAAAGATAACTGGAAAATCACAAAACATGTGGAGATTAAACAACATATTTATAAATAACATATAGATCAAAGAAGAAATCTCAAGAGAAATTTTTAAATATTTTGAACTAAATGAAAACAAAAACACAACTTATCAAAATCTGTGGGATGCAGTAAAAGTAGTGCTTGGAAGGAAATGTGTAGCATTGAATGAAAAATTAGAAAATACAGTAACTGAAATGAAAATTCACTGGAGGGGCTCAAAAGTAGCTTTTAAACTGGGAAAAGAATTGATGAACTTAAAGATAGATCAATGGAGATAATGCAATCTGAAGAACAGAGAAAATAGAATAAAGAAAAATAAGCAGAGCTTCAGGAATATGGTCCACCATTGAGCACACCAACATCAATTTAATGGGAATACAAAGAGGAGGGGAGAGAAAAGAGCAGAAAAAAATATTAGAAAAAAGTCTGAAAAATTCCTAAATTTGATAAAAAGCCTATGCATACAGGAAGCTCAGCAAATTCCATGTAGGATAAATTCAAAGAGAACCACAAAGAGACATATCACAATAAAAAATGCAGAACACCAAAGACAAGAAAAAAATCTTGAAAGCAGCAAGAAAAAAATGCCTAGTCACTTAGAAGGGAACCCCAATAAGATTAAGAGTTGACTTCTCAACGAAATAACAAAAGCCAAAAGGCAGTGGGATAACATGTTCAAACTGCTCTACCAACTCTACCAAGTCTACCAAGAATCCTAAATCTAGCAAAGCTGTCTTTCAAAAATGAAGATGAAATAAAGACATTACCAGATAAACAAAAACTGAGAAAATGTATTGCTAGCACACCCACCTTTACAAGAAATAAAGTTCTTCAGGTTGAAAGCAAGTGACCCCAGCCATTTGAACCCACAAGATACAACAGTACCAGTAAAGGTAATCATATAATTAGAGAAGACAGTATAAATGCATATTTCTTCTCTTAACTGATTTTAAAGCAATTATATAAAACAATATGTAGTTGTATTAGTGGACCTATAACATAGAGAAATATATTT
Source organism: Hippopotamus amphibius kiboko (assembly GCF_030028045.1). NCBI lineage: Eukaryota > Metazoa > Chordata > Mammalia > Artiodactyla > Hippopotamidae > Hippopotamus > Hippopotamus amphibius. Next base: position 100,239,562 of record NC_080203.1, on the reverse strand, counting down.
GTCAATAATAGCACAAAGGAAATGGGTGGTGGTTTAGCTATATTGGACAAAGGAAATCACATCAGATGGTAACAAAAATCCATAGGAACAAATTAAGAAAATTAGAAATAACTAAGAAGGTTAATATAATCATACATAATGGTTATAATAATATAATGACATGATATAATGCCATAAATATATACTTGCTCTCCTTTCTTCTGTTTCTTTAAAAGACATAAAATTATATAAAGTGATAATTATGGCAATGTATTGTTCTGTTTGTAATACATGTAAGATGTAATATATATAACAATAATAGCACAAAAAGGGGGAGTGGAATAGAGCTGTATAGGAGTAACATTTCTGTATCTCACTGGAATTAAGTTAGTATAAATCTGAAGTAAATTTTGATAAGTTAAAATGTAAAGGGTGGGGACTTCCCTGGTGGCACAGAGGTTAAGAATCCGCCTGCCAATGCAGGGAACACGGGTTCGAGTCCCGGCCTGGGAAGATCCCACATGCCACGGAGCAACTAAGCCCATGTACCACAACTACTGAACCTGAGCTCTAGACCCTGTGAGCCACAACTACTGAAGCTCACATGCCTAGAGCCTGTGCTCCGCAACAAGAGAAGCCACCACAATGAGAAGCCCTTGCACAGCAATGAAGAATAGCCCCAGCTCGCCACAACTAGAGAAAGCCCACGCACAGCAACAGACCCAACACAGCCAAAAATTAATTAATTAATTATTTTTAAAAAGATGTAAAGGGTAAGCCTTACAACAACTAAGGAAATAATTCAAAATATATAGTGAAGCCCCTCCACCCCTCCCAATGGTGGCCCCCCATGCAGCTCCCCAGCCCCCTCCCCCTCGGATGTGGCTGGAGCTTGAGGCGCGCAGGGCCGGAGACGCAGCAGGGCCGGAGACACAGCAGACCCGGACCCAGAGCAGCTCGGAAGCGGTGAATAATAGCTCTTCAAGTCTGCAATAAAAAATGGCCTCCAATAAAACTGCATTGCAAAAAATGGGAAAGAAACAGAATGGGAAGAGTAAAAAAGTTGAAGAGGCAGAACCTGAAGAATTTGTAGTAGAAAAAGTACTGGACCGACCTGTAGTGAATGGGAAGGTGGAGTATTTCCTGAAGTGGAAGGGATTTACAGATGCAGACAATACTTGGGAACCTGAAGAAAATGTAGATTGTCCAGAGTTAATTGAAGCATTTCTTAATTCTCAAAAAGCTGGTAAAGAAAAAGATGGAACAAAAAGAAGATCTTTATCTGACAGTGAACCTGATGATAGCAAATCAAAGAAGAAAAAGATGCTGTTGATAAACCAAGAGGTTTTGCCAGAGGTCTTGATCCAGAACGAATAATTGGTGCCACAGACAGCAGTGGAGAATTGATGTTTCTCATGAAATGGAAGGATTCAGATGAGGCAGACTTGGTGCTGGCAAAGGAGGCAAATATGAAGTGTCCTCAAATTGTAATTGCCTTTTATGAAGAGAGACTAACTTGGCATTCTTGTCCAGAAGATGAAGCTCAATAATTGTTTGCATTGCTTTTTATATATATTTATATATATATATAAAATCTGTGTCTTGGTTTTTTGATTTATTAGTGTGAAGAAATAACTACATTCTAATGAAAATCAAGTTTGATATGTTCTTTTGAAGTAGTATTGGGGAAGTTGTTGGGTTTTTGTTTTGTTTTTTTGCATCTGTAGCACTGGTTACTTTGAACAAATAAAAGCTTTCTGTAGTTGCTTCCTTTAGCAGAAAAGAACATTTGATACCATGGTATGTTATTTCCTCTGCATTAGAGAACAGCTTTTCTAAATGTTGGGGGAAGTCTCCATAGTCATTACTCAATCAGAATTTAGAATTTGCATTTAACTCATATATGCCTAAGGACCATTCTGGGTTTTTGGAATGTGTATACATAAAATATATATGTAAATGGTTTGGGGTTTTTTGTTGTTGTTGTTTAAATACATTTACCAAAACAAAAGCAGCTTTTCACAACCATGAATAAGCCCATGTTTCTGGGATTCCATCATGTTGAGCAGTATAAGAAATCACTTCAACTTAAAATGAAAAATTTAAGTCTTAACCTTTCAAATTAAATAACTTTGTAATTAAGTAGACAAATTAATGTAAACAATTTAAATTGGATAATTTTTTAAAGCAGTCCTATCAGAATCTGCATCCATATCTACAGTCATATAAATGTACTTTTATATGCAAAACCCCTAAAAGGAAAATTTTATCGCTATCAACAACCTCCCCACCCAAATGAAAAAACTAGCAAATATCTGGTATGTTTTAATTAGCCAAGCAAGACTTAGTTAACTGGACATTTAAAGGTTCCTTTTGGTGAATCATTGTTTTACAAGTTGAAATCCCTGTGCTATATTTATCGAAAAGCTGTGATACACGTAATGGCTCAGACTTGTTCATGGAAACCTAATCAGATGGTTAGAGATGTTGGCAATATAGGATCTGCAGGAATAAATGAGTAAACAAGCTTTTCTAATCTAAACTTGATCTGCATGTTTTTTTCAAACTTTACCCCAACCCATTTCTTACATGTACGCTCAGTCTTCTCAGTATTTGGGGTTACTGGTTCAGCAGAAGCCAGGAAAAACAATAACTTTGTAGTAATCAGAATGTTATTCAACTGTATATTGTTTACTTCATTGTAAATACTGGTGAACAGTGGTCAATAAATAGTTTTATATTCATTTAAAGAATATATAGTGAAAAAAATCATTAAATTAACTAAGATGTTACATTAGAAAATATTCACTTAATGCAAAATAGAGTAAACAAGGAACAGATGAACAAAAGAGACATGACACATATAGAAAACAAAATGTAAAATTGTAGCCATACTTCTAACTATATCAACAATAACATTAAATGTAAATGGATTAAACAATCCAATAAAAAAGCAGAGACAGACTGGACTAAAATACAAGATCCAACTATATGCTGTTACCATTTAGATTCAAAGATACATATAGGGACTTCCCTGATGATCCAGTGGTTAGGACCCCGTGCTCCCAGTGCAGGGGGCCTGGGTTTGCTCCTTGGCAAGGGAACTAGACCCCACATGCCACAACTAAGAGCCCACATGCCACAAGACCCATTGTAGCCAAATAAATAAATATTAAAAAAAATAAAAGGTATATATAGACTGAAAGTAAAAGGATGGAAGAAGATACATGGTGCAAATAGCAACCACAAGAAAGCTGGGGTGGCTAGACTAATATCAAATAAAATAGACTTTAAAACAAAAAATATGTTACTAGAGATTAAAAAGTATATTTTATAATTATAAAAGGGTTAATACATATGGAAGAAAACATCTGGAAAACAATCAGACATATATACACCTAACAACCCCAAATATTGGGTTCAAAATTTTCATTCGGGTTTTTCTGTAAAATGTGATGGACAAACCCGAACGAACTTTTTGGCCAACCCAATACATTAAGTTAAAATTGACAAACATTAAGGGAGAAATAGACAAGTCAACAATAATAATTGGAAACTTCAGTAGCCCCCATTCAATAATGGATAGAACAATTAGGCAGAAGGTCTAACTGGCAGATGATTAACAAGGAAACAAAAGACTCGAACAGCATTATAAACCAACTAGACTAAAAGATACCCATAGAACACTTCACTCAACAATAGCAGAATATAAATTCTTCTCAAGTGCACAGAAACATTCTCCGAATAAGACCATATGTTAGGGGGCTTCCCTGGTGGCGCAGTGGTTAAGAATCCACCTGCCAATGCAGGGGACACAGGTTCGAGCCATGGTCCAGGAAGATCCCACATGCCACAGAGCAACTAAGCCCATGTGCCACAACTCCTGAGCCTGCACTCTAGAGCTCATGAGCCACAACTACTGAGCCCATGGGCCACAACTACTGAAGTCCCCGCACCTAGAGCCCGTGCTCTGCAACAGAGAAGCCACCGCAATAAGAAGCCTGAGCACTGCAATGAAGAGTAGCCCCACTCTCCACCACTACAGAGAGCCCATGCATAGCAACGAAGACCCAGTGCAGCCAATAAATAAAAAATAAATTTTTTTTTGAAAAGACCATATGTTAGGCCACAAAACAAACCTCAATCAATTTAAAAGGATTGAAATAATAGGAAGTATCTTCTCTAATTACAACAGAATTATATTAGAAATCAATAAGTGAAAGAAATTTAGAAAACTCACAAATCAGAGGAAATTAAACAACACACTCCAATCTGACTTGCTTGAGACCTTTTCTGAGGTGTCTGAGACTCCTCCTTACTATTTAAGAGTCTTCCTGTCAGACTGAGATACTTTTTTGACATGTTTGAGATCCTTCCTTCTTTTTTGTCACAAATAAGGCTTTTTATTTGTCACCACTAAAGGTCTGAATTTTAAACAGATTCTTGGACCAGTGGCTCATATCTGTCAGCTTGTTCAACTTTAGTACCTGTCTCATCCCCAATAGCTTTTCCAGAACTACTACCATCACAGTGAAGCCCCATGAGTTTTCCCAATTCTAACACAGGCTTCTTCAGCATCCTCACTTCTCTAACAAAGATATCATGCACTGGATAAGTACATTGGCAAACCTCTTCTATATCTTTTCCAATGCTCTCTGGAATCAATTTATTGACCACTTCTTTCAAATCATTTGTCTGCACCTCTAGGGTCATGATTTCCATCATCTTCTTCTGGATTTGGCAGACCTGTTGGTGCTGAGTGTAAGAGCTCTTCCAAATCTAATTGTTGCATTTTTTAATAAAATAGACAAAGCAAATAACTTTCAGTAGTCTTGACATTGACATGAGCTTCAGTCACGGGCTGCCATTTTTTGACAATGGAGCACATTTTGTCACAGGTAAACTCCATGCCATGGAGTCAGGCAGTTTTGCCCTGAATATCCTCAGTAATTAGCTTGAGAATTCGACATGCAACTTCTGCAGATCAGCAAGGCTCATTTCAAAAACATGATATAATTTAATTCCTTGAGTTCTCATGACTAGTGTTTTTCCAACATTTCATATATTGAACATAGTTGGTGCTTTCACATCATACCAATCTTTCTTAGAAATTGGATCAACCACTTTCTTCTTGGCTCCCTTTTCACTGCCTTCCATTAGGTGCTTATTCCTGCCAACTGTCAAGGTGCTGCTCAGAGCCCTTCCTCGGTTTTGAGACTCTTTCTGACTTCTCCATCCTGATATGTTTTTGATCCTTCCCTACCTACTTGAGATTCTCCCTGACTTGTCTGACTCTCTTTCTGACATATGTGAGTGTCTTCCTGACCTATTTGAGACCCATCCTTATATATATATAAGAACACTAAGACTTTGCCTGACATCTTTGAGGCCCTTTCAGTTTTGTTTGAGACTCTTTCTGATGATGTTGAGACCCTTCCTGAGTGCTGAATCAATCCCTGGTGCAGTCTTAAGAAGAGGCAAGAAGACCATTAGCCTCAGACCTGAAAGAACCTTTCTTTAAGCATCTAGTCAAGAAATGTCTATGACCAGGGACTTGCTAGGTGGCACAGTGGTTAAGAATCCGCTTGTCAATGCAGGGGACACGGGTTCGATCCCTGCTCCAGGAAGATCCCACATGCCATGGAGCAACTAAGCCTGGTGCCACAACTATTGAGCCTGTGCTCTAGAGCCCGTGAGCCACAACCATTGAGCCTGTGTACCGCAACTACTGAAGCCCGAGTACCTAGAGCCGATGCCCCGCAACAAAAGAAGCCACAGAAATGAGAAGCCCACACACAATGAAGAGTAGCCCCCGCTCACCGCAATTAGAGAAAGCCCATGTGCAGCAACGAAGACCCAATGCAGCCAATAAATAAATAAATAATTTTTTTTAAAAAAAAAGAAATGTCTATGACCATAGATCAAGAAAAACTCATCAATACTTTTTCCAGTCCTCAACTGAAAATGGAAACTAGGGACTTTTGTTGGTCATTTTCCTAGTCTTTTAATCAAAATTTTCCACAATTTTGTTTGTGTCAGTGTTTTTCATTAGAATATAGTTTTAGCTATTGTCTTGGAGAGCCAAAATAATGATGTCTTACACAATAGAAAGCAATTAATTCCTCCTTCACGTCAGCATCTGGGCATATGTAGTCCAGCACTGCCCTCTCAGTATCATGGTGGTTCCCAAGCTCCTCTGTCTATGGAACTGCCATGCCCAGGCGGAGCTTTTCCACATGGTCCAAGATGGCTTATCAGCACGTCCCTCTTCCAGCCAAAAAGAAGGCGGAAGAGAGAGGGGGTAGCAAACTCTGCCCTTTTAAGGACATGACCCACAAATTGCACATATCACTTCTCCTCACATATGGTTGGCCAGAATGCAGTCACATGACCATACCTAGCTATAAAGGAAGCTGAGTAATGTAGTCTCTATTCTAGGAAGCCATTTTACCTTATTAAATTCAGGTTTCTATCATTACCAAAAAAAAAAAAAAAGGACAAGAAGGGTATTGGGGAAAAATTAGCAGTCTATTCACAACCTCCCATTTTGAAACTTACAAATTTTTAATTTGGCTTAAAAAAAATTCCCCTCTCTGACAAGAGGAAAAAGTGGAATTTTCCTCCCTTTTCTCCTCTTTAACTTGGTAGTTCCCACAGAATAGTTTTTAATCTAAGCAATCAAAACCAAGGGAAAAAATGTTGCTGTAAACTGGAGAATTTATTTGTAACCATAAATATCTTGGACTATCACATTGGTACCTAAAGACCAACCTGAATTTTGTAATTGAACGCCTGTGCATGCAACAAAAGCTCAGGACATTTTGACATGCAGAGTACTATCAGATCACCATCTGGACCATAAATAATGTATACATTTTAAATACCCAGGAATCACATGGGTCAAGAATAAATAATACACTAAATCTCAGTGAGAAAAAAAATTCTCCAAACATTGCATGTGTGAATCCAATTTAAACCCTAATGACTGTTCTGAGAATTGAATTAAAATGCAGGAAAGGCCCCTAATGCTTATGTAAAACTAAATGAACATTATTCTTGATCTTTTTAATATACTAAGGATGGCTGATCAAATTAAGCTTAAATCTCCACAATCCAGTCATGGGAACCAACTAGGATTGAATTCCACATCCAATGCCCTGTCTTTGGGTAAGACTTTGAGGTAAGACTGCCTTATCAGATCCTGACCAAATAGTGACTTTACACACTGGGCCCTGAGTTTGTGAAATATGCTCAATGCTTTAGGGCTTTTTGAAAGAGTTTGCTGAGGTATCTGATTCTTGAAGTAAGACAGAACATGGCAGAAAGAGAGTTGATGGGGCTGGTCTTAGTTGGTGGTGAGAAGGTGAGACAGAGCACTGAGCTACCCCAGATCCTAGGGGTGGGGCACTGGCAGGCAGTTAAGGTCGAGCTGGACATTGTCATGAAGTCACAACAGAAGCACTTCCAGGGTGGAGCCAGGAGCCTGATGCCTAGAAATAAACTAGGTTAGGAACTGGCAAGGTAACTTGACCACTGACCTTCACCAAGCACTTATCAGTGACCTTGGTCAGCCTTTACAGGCCCAGCCATCTACCTGCCAACCCCTCTCTGGGCAGTACCTTAAAGGCCCCCAGATGAAGCTTCAGCATTATACTCTCTGGGATGGATTTCAATGAGTCAGTTGGGCATTTTTCTATCTTATTGGGAAATGAAGACTCATGTGCAGCCCCCCTGAATTTGAATATGTGTGGACACAAATATGTGTTTTTGAGCACTCAGAATTTTTATTTTAAATATACTGAAAGAGTTCTTTTGGACTTAGATGTTTGTTTTTATCATCTATCACTTAGGATATACATAAAAAAGAAAATTATATTACAAAATAATTGGTGAAGGTATTCCTGAGGATTTTTCACATTCAGAACCCACCCCACTTTTCTGAACTTTTTAAATTGAGGTATAGCATACATACATATAACGTATATAAAGTGCACTAGTCCTAAAGTTGATTTGCATTTATATGTAGAATCTGAAAAAAAAAAAAAGAAAATTTGTAGAAGCAGAGAGTAGAATGGTAGTTACCAGGGAGGGCTGGGGGTGGAGGAATGGGAGAGATGTTGTTTAAGGGTTCAAACTTACAACTAGTAGATAAGTAAGTCCTGGACACTAATATACAGTACAGTGATTATAGATACCAAAATTGTATTATAAACCTTAAACTTGCTAAGAGACTAGATCTTAATTGGTCCCAACACTAGAAGAAATGATAATTATGTGACATGATAGAGGTGTTAACTAATGCTACAATGGCAATCATACCACAACATAAATGTATCAGTCTATATATTGTACACCTTGAACTTACACAATGTTATATGTTAAATATATCTCAATAAATAAGTACATATATGTGTGTGTGTATATATATATAATTGGTGGGAATATAAATTGATACAACCGCTTTGGAAAATAGTTTTACAATGTCTACTAAAGTTAAAGATATGCCTACCTTATGATCCACCAATTTCACTCCTAAGTATATACTCAAGAGAAATGAGTGCATATGTTCACCAAAATACATGTATAAGAGTATTCATAGCAGCACTATTCATACTAGTCAACACTGGCAACAACCAAAATGTCCATCAACAGGAGAACAGATAAATACATTGGTGGTATATTCATACAATAGAATAATACACAGCCACAAAAAAAGAATAAGTGACTAGGGACTTCCTAGGTGAGTCAGTGGTTAAGAATGTGCCTGCCAATGCAGGGGACACGGGTTCAAGCCCTGATCCAGGAAGATCCCACATGCCGCGGAGCAACTAAGCCCGTGCGCCACAACAATTGAGGCTGCGTTCTAGAGCCCACAAGCCACAACTATTGAGCCCATGTGCTGCAACTACGGAATCCCACACGCCTAGAGCCTGTGCTCTGCAACAAGAGAAGCCACCGCAATGAAGAGCCCATACACCACAATGAAGAGTAGCCCCTGCTCTCCACAACTAGAGAAAGCCCGTGTGCAGCAATGAAGACCCAATGTAGCCAATAAATAAATTTATTTTAAAAAAAGAATAAATGACTAAGATACACAATAACATGGATGAATATCACAGATAGCATAATGAATGAAAGAAGCCATATAGATTCCATCTATACCAAGTTCAGGAACAGGAAAAACTAATAGATTGCCATAGAAGTCAAAATAATGATTACCTCTTGGAGGTAGTGATATTAACAAAAGCAGTAAATGCTCATTGTAAAACACAAACAATGCTGCCAGGGCCTCTCTTCCCCCATGCATCTGCAAAACTAACTTCTCACCTTTAAGTCTTTGTTCAAATGTCATTAAGTCTTTATTCAAATGTCACCAAGTCAGCAAGGCCTACTCTGACCACCCTATTATAAACTGCAATCCACACCCCTTAACTCCTGATCTTTTGTACCATCCTTTCTCACTTTTTCTATTACAACTTTTACCTTCTAAAATACTCTTGAATTTACTTATTATATTTTTGGCTTACTACTTTTTCCCCTTGCTAGAATGTAACCTCCACATCCAATGACTGGTTTTCATGGGGAGTATAAAGACCAAGCCCACTTGCCCCAATTCAAGGCATCATGATAGGCTTATCCCTGCTCCAGAGCTCCCCATGGGATCCACTGAGGCCTTTGTTACAACCACACCCAAACCCAACTTTTCCCTCTGCCCAATCAGGCTTCACTCACTCTCCAAAGGTTTTGATTTCTAGAGAACTTCCCAGTAAATTTCCTGCATGTGAATCACAGTATCAAAAGTCTGTTTCCTGCGGTACCTGAACTGTGACACTGCCATTCACTGAAACAGAGAACAAGGCAGGATCAGGTACTGGGGAGGAGTCATGAGTTCAGATTTGGACATGTTCCCTTTGAAGCAACTTTGCCATATCTAAGAAATGTCAAGCAGGCAGTTACATGTATGAGAAAAAGAATAGATTTTTCCCTCAAGCTGCTCATGATATAATCAAGAAGATAAGACATGTGTTCCCAAAAAAATCCATAATATGAGGTATTATATCACATAAGATTACAGATGATGACATGCTAGAGGGGTTCAGAGATGGTCAGGAAAGATCTCCTGGCAAAGGTGACATTTTTAATGTAATCAGTGAAGATGGGAGCAGAGGCAGAGCAATGTGAGCTAGGCCTGAAGATAAAACACTCAGAGAAAACACAGGGTGCAGTGGGCTGTTCAGTTTGAATGGAGGTCAGGTGCACAAAGGGGCTTAATGCGACACAAGGTTAAGAAGTGTATTAGCCAGGGTTCTCCACAGAAGCAGAACAAATAGGATATGTATATGTATTGAAAGAGATTTGTTATAAGGAGTTGGCTCACCTAATAATGGAGGCTGGCAAGTCCAAAATCTACAGGAGACTGAAGGCTGAAGACCCAGGAGAGCTGATGCTGCAGTTCAAGTCCAAAGGCCAGCAGGCTAGAAACCCAGGAGAGCTGGTAGTGCAGTTCTAGTCTGAAGACCAGCTTCTGTAGAGCCAGAAAGACCAATGTTGCAGGTGAAATCTGAAGGCAGTCTACTAGAGAATTCTCTCTTGCTTGGGGGAGGTTGGTCTTTTTGTTCTATTTACACCTTCTAGTGATTAAATAAGGCCCACCTACACTAGGGAGAGCAATCTGCTTTACTCAAAGTCCACCAATTTAAATGTTAACCTTATCCAAAAATATCCTTACAAAAACACTCAGAGTAGTTTGACCAAAGATCTTGGCACCCCATGGACTAGCCAAGTTGACATGTGCAGTTAACCATCACAGGAAGGTTTGGGCCAGTTGAGGAAAGACCTTGAATGCTAGAGTTTAGGCTGTGGGAACTTCTAAAGGTCAGAGGATTGGAATGAGAAAGCCTAGAGGCAGAGAGAGAACTTAGGAGACTACAGAGATCATCTAGGCAAGAGGGAAAACAGGATAATGACAGTGAGCCTGGAGGTCAGTAAGACCTTGAATGCTAGAGATTAGGCTGTGGGAACTTCTAAAGGTTTAGAGGCCAGAGGATTGAAATGAGAGAGCCTAGAGGCAGAGAGAGAATGTAGGAGACTACTGTGATCATCTAGGGAAGAGGGAAAGCAGGATAATAATGGTGAGCCTGAAGGGAGGAAACAGACAAACAATATGGAACTGACAAGACTTGGCAAGTGAACAGTCCTAGGAGATGAGGGAAAGTATGCAGAGAATGACTTTGTAGTTTCAAACCTAGGCAACTAGGAGGATGGTGAAGCCATTGAGAGAAATGAAGGAATTGGGAGAGAGAAGATGACTGCCTCCCTGGGGGCTTCTCTGGTTAAGGAGCTTGGGGCATGTTCAGGTTATCAATTGATGTATAACAAACCACCCAAAAATGGTGACCTAAAACCAATAAAATATTTTGCTCACGGATCTGAGGATGACTGGACTCACATAGCTGTCCTCACTCCATGTAATGATGCATTGTATTAATTTTGTGTTGGTAACAGGAAATTAATTCTTCACATAGGAATTATTAAATGGCTGATGAAAGCAAACATTCCTGCATATTACCTACTGAACTTTTTTAAAAGTGAGTACCATTTTTATCTACTGACACTGATTAATTCCAGATCATACTTCATTGCCCTAAAAGAAAATTATCTACTGTTAGCACCTCTCCTCTGCTCAGAAAGCATTCTGAGTTAGAGTATGAAGTGTCTATCATGCTTTAAAAGTAGAGCTTGGTTGAATTACCTGTCTATTGTTTAAATTATTTTAGATTTCCCTTTGATTGTAGTTTTATGGGATCTTATTAAATATTCTAGATCCAGTTGAAATTTTTAGGACAACTTTATTGAGGCATAACTTACTACCATAAAATTCACCCTGCTTTTAAACGTGCGATGCAATGACTTGTAATAAATTTATTGAGTTGTGCAGCCATCACCACATACAGTTTTAGAACATTTGTATCATCCCGGCCCCAGACAACAACTGCCTACACAGATTTCCCTTTTCTGGACTCTTCATATAAATGGAATGATACAATATATGTTCTTTTGAGTCTGGCTTCTTTTACATAGCATGAATTTGTTAAGGTTCACGCATATTATAGCATGCATCAATACCTCATTCTTTTTTATAGCAAAATAACATTCCACTGTACGGATATACCACAATTTGTTTATCTATTCATCAGTGGGTAGATATTTGGGTTGTTTCCACCTTTGAGCTATTGTGAATAATGCTGCTGTGAATATCTACATGCAAGTCTCTGTGTGGACATAAGCTTTCATCTCTCTTGTGTAGATACCTAAGAGTAGAATGTCTGGGTCATATGGTAAATTTATATTTAACTTTTTAAGAAACCATCAAACTATTCCAAAGTCATTGTACCATTGTTTCTTACCTACCATCAGTAAAGGTTCCTATTTCTCCACATTCTTGCCAGCATTTGTTACTATCTGTCATTTTTATCCTAGCCATCCTAGTGGGCATGAAATGGTATCTCATTGTGGTTTTGATTTGTATTTCACTCACAACAATGATGTTAAGCATCTTTTCATATGCTTATTAGCCATTTGTATCTTGTCTTTGGTGAAGTGTCCGTTCAAATCCTTTGCTCATTTTTAATTGGGTTGTTTGTCTTTTTAAAATTGAGTTGTAAGAGTTCTTTATTTCAGGTTGAAATTGAATATAATCAATACCACCTTTCTAGAGTACAATATGGTATGTTTCAAATGCCCTAGAACTTTATTTTTGTTCATCACTCCAAGTGACGGATACTGTGACGCACTACCCAGATCTTTCTTCTTTTTGTTCAACTTCAAGAGTATGGTCAGCAGACAGCCCTTATATGTCAGCCCTCCAGGGTCTTCCTCAGCTACTGAGAACCACCAGGACAGTCCACATCCAATGACTGATCAATGCAGGGGTATAAAGTTCTGGCCATCTCCACCCAGCTCTGGACAACTCTGCAGGGCTATTCTAAGTCCAGCACTCCCTGTAGGGTCAGCCAAGTCTGTCACCAGGCTTGCATCAAAGCTTAACTTCTCCCTCTTCCCAGTCCTGCTTTCTTCCCTTCCCTTCCACAGGTGTTGATTTCAAGAGCACTTTTGTCCCCAGCTTTATTGAGATATAACTGACATATAACATTGTGTAATTGAGGGTGTACAGTGTGTTGATTTGAAACATTTCAATATTGCAAAATGATTACTACCATACCATTAGCTAACACCTCCGACCTGTCACAAAATTACTATTTCTTTGTTGTGGTGAAAACGTTTAAGATCTACTCTCTTAGCAACATTCAAATATATAATAGAGCGTTATTAGCTATAATCACCATGCTGTACATTAGATCCCCAGAACTTCTTAATCTTATAATTGGAAGTTTATGTACTTTGACTAACATCTCCCCATTTCCCCCATCCCCAGCCCTTTGTAACCACCATTCTACTCTGTTTCTCTGAGTTCAGCTTTCTTAGATTCCACAGATAAGTGATATCACACAGTATTTTTCTTTCTCTATGTGACTTATTTCACTTAGCATAATGCCCTCAAGGTTAATCCAAGTTTCACAAATGATAGATTTCCTTCTTTCTCGTGGCTGAATACTGTGTGTGTGTGTGTATGTGTGTGTGTGTGTGTGTGTGTGTGTGTGTGTTTCTCACATCTTTATCCATCCATCGGTTAAGGGATATGTCAGTTGTCTCCCATATCTTGGCTATTATGAATAACACTGCAATGAACATAGGAGTGCAGATATCTTTTTGAGATATGGATTTCATCTCCCTAGGGGATATACCCAGAAGTAGGATGGCTGGTTCATAGGGTAGTTCTATTTTCAGTTTTTTGAAGAACCTCCATACTGTTTTTCAAAATGGCTATACCAATTTACATTCCCACCAATGGTACACAAGGGTTTCCTTTGCTCCACATCCTCACCAACTCTTATCTCTTGTTTTCTTGATAATAGCCATTTTAATGGGTGTGAGGTGATATCTCATTGTCATTTTGATTTACATTTCCCTGATCATTAATAATGTTGAACACCTTTTCATATGTCTGTTGGCCATTTTTATGCCTTTTTTCAAAAAAAAAATGTCTATTCAGGTCCTTTGCCCATTTTTTAATTGGACTTCTTTGTTTTTTGCTACTGAGTTGTGTGAGTTCTCTACATATTTTGGATAGTAACACATATCAGATCTATGATTTGCAAATATTTTCTTCCATTCTGTAAGTTGCCTTTTCATTTTGTTGATTGCTTCTTTGGCTCTGCAGAGGCTTTAAGGTTGCTGTAGTCTCACTTGTTTACTTTTTATTTTGTTGTTTGTGCTTTTGGTATCATATCCAGGAAATCGCTGCCAAGATCAGTGTCAAGGAGCTTTTCCCCTATGCTTTCCTCCAGGAGTTTTACAGTTTTAGGACTTACGTTTAAGTCTTTAATCCATTTCAAGTTAATTTTTGTTAGTGGTGTAAGATGGGGATCCAGTTTCATTCTTCTACATTTGGTTATCCAGTTTTCCCAATACTATTTGTTGAAAAAACTATTCTTTCCCCATTGAGTATTCTTGGCTTCCTTGTCAAATACTAGTTGACCATACATGTGTGAGTTTATTTCCAGGCTCTCAATTCTGTTCCATTTGTCTATGTGTCTATTTTTAATGCCAGTACCATACTGTTTTGGTTACTATAGCTTTATAGTATAGTTTGAAATCAGGAAATACGATGCCTCCAACTTTGTCCTTCTCTCTCAGAATTGCTTTAGCTATTGGGGGTCTTTTGTGGCTCCCCACAAAATGTAAAATTTTTCATACAAATTTTAGGATTTTTTTTTTTTTTTTTGCCATGCCACATGGCATGCGGGATCTTAGTTCCCCAACCAGGAATCAAACCCACACCCCTTGCATTGGAAGCACAGAACTTAACCACTAGACCACCAGGGAAGTCCCAGGCTTGTTTTTTCTATTTCTGTGAAAAATGCCATTGGAATTTTCGTGGAGACTGCACTGAATCTATAGATTGCTTTGGGTAGTATAAACATTTTAACAATATTAATTGTTCCAATCCATGAGCACAGAATCTGTTTATTTGTGTCTTCTTCAATTTCTTTCATCAAAGTCTTACAGATTTCAGTATACAGATCTTTCAACTCCTTGGTTAAATTTATTCCTAAATATTTTATTATTTTTGATGCTATTGTGAATGGGATTTTTTTTTCTTTTTCAGATGTTTTGTTGTTAGTATATAAAAAACCCAACTGTTTTCTGTGTGTTGACTTTGTATCCTGCAACTTTTCTGAATCTGTTGATTAAAGCCAGCAGTCTTTTTGTGGAGTCTTTAGAATTTTCTATGTATAAGATCATATCATCTGCACACAAAAATAATTTTACTTCTTCCTTTTTGTTTTGGGTAACTTTTATTTCTTTTGCTTGCCTAACTGCCAAGAGCACTTCTTAATTAACATCCTACACACTAAACTCCATCTCAGAATCAGCTTCCTGGAGAACCCAATCTTCAACAAGCAGCTTTCATTTTAACTCCTGAGAGACTGGCACACGTGCACACACACCCATTCACGCATACTATCACTTAATTGGCCCAGAAGTGAGCACCTGACCCAAGATGGATGGATCAGAGCCTTTCCCTGGGAGTACTGAACTTGGAAATCTGAGAGACTAAGTTGCTGCCCTTCTCTGATGCAAACCTGGAAAATAGGAGGTTAGGAAAGTGTAACACAGTATGTCTGGTTGCTCACTTCTTGCATGTCTCCAAGGGAACCTAGAACCATGATCAAGCACTGCCCAGCACCTGGGAATGTAGCCCTGGGAAGGTTTTTTATGCTAATGATTGATGATTTTGTTGTGTACACCTGGAGTAATGAACCATGCTGTACTAGCTTGTCAGGATTGCTTTGCACAAACATCAAGATTGATGATACGCACCTAAAGGGAACCAGCTATCTAGCTGGGTTCTGCAAGGAGATGAAGGGAGCAGGAATGTCCACCTCTGAAGCATGCCATCCACCATCAGGACGACCATGCATCTGCCTTCTCCACACTCCATAGTGAAGCCAGCAAATCTTCTGCTGTCTTTTGATCTTAGATCCAGACCAGAGAATAGTAAGTGGCAACCTGGAGACTAATATCTCTGCCTTGGCAATCATTTTTTCTCCTAGAACAGATCTACCACAAGAGCTCAGAACCTATCCAACCAACTGTCCCAGGATCATCTCGGTTATACATATCTGTATTAGCCACAGGTAAATTTTGAACCTAGAAGCTTTTTAAATCTCTCTGCAGTTAACTAATGTATAATCAAGAAAAGTAGAGACAGTGCTCATGAATAGCCAAGTCATAAATCAATGAATTCTTCTTTAAATGTGTATTGCTTTCTCTAATCATAAAAGTAGTATTCACTGTAAAAAAAAAAAAAACAAACACACAAACAACAACAACAAAAAAAACAACTTAGAAAATACAGAAAAGTACAAAGGAAAAAAAAGTCACCTGTAATTCCACCACTCAGGGACCACCATTTCAAATATATTGGTTAATATGGTTTTAATGTTTCTCCTTGCACACATATAGATATGCACATATTACCTACAAAACTAGATTCCACTAAGCATGCTGTTTTGAAACCTGCTTCTCTCATTCAACAAATATGTGCCCTTGTCATCATTTCTAATGGCTGCATTAAAAAGAAGCATTATTAAGCTACTTAATCACTCTCTCACTGTCAGACATCCAAGCTGCCTCCCAATCTTTGTTAGTACAAAAAAAATGCTGCTAAGGACATGCCCGCACATATATCCTTGCACACTTTTCAGTTTATATTTGCTACCCAAGTGACCCCAGGTTCTCCAGCATGCACAGTTCATCTTTTCTTTTAATATCTAAGTAAAATGCTAATGACTCCATCTCACAAACCAAGGGAAGTCTAGCACCTCCCCCAAGGTCTCCAAGGGGCCTCAGGGGGTTCCATTTCTCCTGGTCACCTCTCATTCTGTTTTCCTGTTTATCCCTCCAAGCTTTTCACCTTCTTGGGCAGCTGCAACCTTTCAACATGACTGTCCCTCTTCCTCCATCTGCTCAAAGTGCCACTAATGCATGGCAGCCATGTAGAGCGGGGTTATACTGAGGTTTGGAGGAAATGAAAGCCAATTTCAACACAGCAGGAAATACCTTCAAATTTACACCAGATATTACTGTCCCAAAGAACTTGCTGGACATTTTCCACTACATGGGGACTTCTCATTGATGATGTTCCTTCATGGACCCTGATGTCCTGCCATGCTCCTGGGACCTTCAGCTGTCTACATTGACTTCATGTCTTCTCTCTTTTTCTCTGTACCTAAACTCCTCACCTCCTCATTCCAGTAGCCCTGAAAATTTCAAATGCTTCTTACTTTATTATTTAATTCCTCCCACACCCTAGGCAACCACTTCCTCCTCAAGACATTCCTTCATTTGGCTTCCAGGACACCACATTCTCCCGATCCTCTTCCGTCCTCACTGGTCACTCCTTCTCGTCCCCGTAACTGGCTCACTGTCCTCTTCTAAACATTGAGGTATCCCAGGACCCAGACTTTAGACCTCTTTTCTGTATTTATTCACTCCCGGGTGATCTCATCCACTCTAAGGGCTTTAAGTACTGTCTCTACACTAATGACTCTCAAATTTACATCTTCTGCCCTGACCTCCATACTCATATGCCCAACTGCCTACTCCACATCCTCACTTGGATGGTTAATATGCATCTCAAGCTTAATCTTTGCAAAACTAAATTTTGCATTACTCTCAAACTTGTTCCTCACCTGGTAGTCCCCAAGGCAAGCTCCATGTATCCACTTGCTCATGCCAAAATTTTGGACTCATCCTTGACCCTTATCTTTCTTTTTATTTATTTATTTATTTATTTAATTGGCTGTGTTAGGTCTTTTTTTGCTGTGCGCGGGTTTTCTTTTAGTTGCGGTGAGTGGGGGCTACTCTTTGTTGTGGTGCTCGGGCTCCTCATTGCCGTGGCTTCTCTTGTTGCAGAGCATGCGCTCTAGGTGCGTAGGCTTCAGTAGTTGCAGCACATGGGCTCAATAGTTGTGGCTCACGGGCTCTAAAGCACAGGCTCAATAGTTGTGGCACACGGGCTTAGTTGCTCCGCGGCATGTGGGATCTTCCTGGATCAGGGCTCAAACCTGTGTCCCCTGCATTGGCAGGTGGCTTCTTAACTCTTGTACCACCTAGGAAGCCCAACCCGTATCTTTCTATCAACACCTCACATTTGACCTGGTAGCAAATCCTGTCAGCTCCTTCTTCAAAGTGTATGGTGGCTCTGACTACCTCTCACCTCCTCCACCACTAACCTGCTCTGGTCCCAGCCTCCTGATAGCCTCCTTTCTCTATGGACCACTGCAATAGATCCTACATGACCTCTTTCCATTCTTGCCCATCTATAATTTATTCTCCATGAATGTTCTTTCAATATTTAAGCCATCAAAAGTCATGCTACAATTCAAAGCTTTCTAACGACTTCTCATGTGACTTGACCCAAATCAAAAGCCAATGTGGGGACTTCCCTGGTGGTGCAGTGGTTAAGAATCCACCTGACAATGCAGGGGACACGGGTTCGATCCCTGGTCAGGGAAGATCCCACATGCTGCGGAGCAACTAAGCCCCTGTGCCACAACTACTGAGCCTGCGTTCTAGAGCCCTTGGGCCACAACTACTGAGCACACTCACCACAACTACTGAAGCCCATGTGATATAGGGCCTGCGTGCCACAACTACCGAGCCCACATGCTGCAACTACTGGAGCCCACACACCTAGAGCCCATGCTCCGCAACAAGAGAAGCCACCGCCCTAAGAAGCCTACGCACCACAATGAAGAGTAGCCCCCGCTCACCACAACTGGAGAAAGCCCACGTGCACAGCAACAAAGACCCAAAGCAGCCAAAAAAAAAAAAAAAAAAAGCCACTGTTGTCTGTCACCTAACTCCCTCTCCAACCTCACCTACTACCATACTCCTCTCTTGCCACACTGGTGTCCCTATTATCCCTTGACTAAAGAAGCTTTTTCTCATCTTGGGGCCTGTGCACTCGTTTGTCTCCCTCCTGAAATGTTCTGTCCCCAAAGATATCAGCATACTTTCCCGTCTCCATTCATTCATGTCGCTAAGTCAACGGCATCACCACAAAGAGGCCTTCCTTGACCGCCGTATCTAAAAATGGCACCCAATCCTTGATGCTACTTTATTTCCCTTCACGGTACTTAACCTGACATTCTGCCTCTCCCACACGAAGGCAGGAACTTGGTCTGTTTTGTTCATTGCTGTCTTCCCATAAACTGGATAAGAGATTGACACAGAGGAAGAACTCCACACGTTCTTGTGTATTCTTAGTTCACCTTATGCCTATCCAAGTTCTCCCCAATTAGATTGTACCGTAAAAGGTTCCTACAGCTGCTTTCTTCAACACAAGACACAGGTACCTCTGAGATGAAGTTTGCTCACCTCTAGAATGCAAGAGCCCAGGAGTTACACATTTATACATATTAGGATACTTCCTTCAGGTAACTCACAGAAGTGGAATTACTAGGTCCTGAGCCAGACTTCCAAATTACCCTCCAAAGAGGGCAACACTAATCTCTTTCCCATCAGCAGTGTTGTGTTTCAGTATATTCTGGGCCTTCAGGCAAACAATGATGAGGACAATGATGGTGTCTCCCTTACTCTTTGTTAACTAGAAAATAAACAGATATCTGTGGGGCAGGGAAACTTCTGGATTATCATGTCACTAATGAGGATGCATGGGAAGTGCTGACTTTGGGGAGTAAAGATGTTGCCTGGCAGTTTCCACATCTGAAATTATGTCCTCACCAAGGCTTCGATTTTTTTCCCATGGTGCCAAGTCACATTCATTCACTAATTCATTCACTTCAAAATGATTTTGAGCTTATACTTTGTATATAAGCTCTAAACATTTGCCAAGCTGAGGATATTCCTTGAAATAATGGGACGTACAACTATCACGGAAATTAGCACTTTACAAGGTGCTTTCACTTCTATTATCTTATTTGAATACTGGTACAAAGCCAACTGGGTACAATTCTGCCCATTCTATAGGTGAGGAAACAAGAGGCACAGAGGGAAAGGATTTGCCCAGGATTATGTATTTGTCAGAGCCACAGGTAGGAATCCTATGAGCTTCTCAGCACAGACCACCCCCTCCATACTCCAATATCCTGCCAGGTCCAACACCAACAAAAGCAGATTTACTGGGCCATCATAAAAAGGATGACATACTTATGCATTCTGAATTCTGAGCTAAGGGACAGTAGAATGGGAGAGTAATTTTTAAAAGGCTTTTGCCACATGTAAATCAACAAAGTTAGAATACACCCTCTTACCATACACAAAAATAAACTCAAAATGCCTTAAAGACTTGAACATAAGACATGACACCATAAAACTCCTAGAAGGGATCATAGGCGAAACATTCTCTGACATAAATCGTACCAATGTTTTCTTAGATCAGTCTCCCAAGGCAATAGAAATAAAAAACAAAAATAAACAAATGGGACCTCATCAAACAAGCTTTTGCACAGCAAAGGAAACCATAAACAAAACACAAAGACAACCTATAGAACATGAGAAAACATTTGCAAACAATGCGACCGACAAGGGCTTAATTTCCAAAATATACAAACGGCTCATATAACTCAACAAAGAAACAAATAACCCAATCAAAAAATGTGCAGAAGACCTAAATAGACATTTCTCCAAAGAAGAAATACAAATGGCCAATAGGCACATGAAAAGATACTCAACATTGCTAATTACCAGAGAAATGCAAATCAAAACTTCAATGATGTACTGCCTCACATTGGTCAGAATGGCCATCATTAAAAAGTCTACAAATGACAAATGCTGGAGAGGGTGTGGAGAAAACGGAACCCTCCTGCACTGTTGGTGGCAATGTAAGTTGGTGCAACCGCTGTGGAAAACTAAACACAGAATTACCACATGATCCTGTAATCCCACTCTCCAGCACATATCCAAAGAAAAATCTAATTTGAAAAGATACAGGCATGCCAATGTTCACAGCAGCACTGTTTAAAATAGCCAAGACATAGAAGCAAGCTACACGTCCATCTATAGATGAATGAGTAAAGAAGATGTGGTACATACACACAATGGAATATTAGTCATAAAAAAAAGAATGAGGGGCTTCCTAGGTGGCGCAGTGGTTGAGAATCCGCCTGCCAATGCAGGGGACACAGGTTCGATCCCTGCTCCAGGAAGATCCCACATGCCGCGGAGCAACTAAGCCCGTGCGCCACAGCTATTGAGCCTGCGCTCTAGAGCCCGTGAGCCACAACTATTGAGCCCATGTGCTGCAACTACTGAAGCCCACGCACCTAGAGCCTGTGCTCCGCACCTAGAGCCTGTGCTCTGCAACAAGAGAAGCCACGGCAATGAGGAGCCCGCGCACTGCAACAAAGAGTAGCCCCCACTCACAGCAACTAAAACGAAAGCCCACGCACAGAAAAAAGACCCAACACAGCCAATAAAATAATAAATAAATAATTTATAAAAAAAAAAAGAATGAAATAATGCCATTTGCAGCAACATTGATGGACTTAGGGATTATCATACTAAGTGAAGTCAGAAAGAGAAAGACAAATACCATATGATATCACTTATATGTGGACTCTAAAATAGGACACAAATGAATCTATCTATGAAACAGAAACACAAACATGGAGAATAGACTGGTGGTTGCCAAAGGGGAGGGGGTTGGGAGAAGGATGGAGTGAGAGGTTGGCATTAGCAGGTGTAAGCTTTTATATATAGAATGGATAAACAACAAGGTCCTACTGTATAGCACTTTCAATATCCTATGATAAACCATAATGGAAAAGAATATTAAAAAAAAGAATATATATATACATATATATATATAACGGAATCACTGCTGTACAGCAGAAATGAATACAACATTGCAAATCAACTATATTTCAATTAAAAATTGAAAAAAAATAAAAACAGCTTTTTTTTGGCTGCCCTGGGTCTTAGTTGCAGCACACGGGGTCTTCGTTGAGGCATGTTTAGTTGCGGCATGCATATGGGGTCTAGTTCCCTGACCAGGAATCAAACCCAGGCCCCCAGCATTGGGAGCGTGGAGTCTTACCCACTGGACCACCAGGGAAGTCCCCAAATGGCTTCTGTTTTGATGTCATTCCAGTTATCATGGTAGTGGGGGCTGGGCTGAATTGTGCTATGGCAACTTGATTAAGGCAGGGAACCTCATAGTTTCCTAGAAGCCCCTCCCTTGTATGACTCCGGGTTAGAGTTAGTCAAAAGAAGAACTTGTGTGAGAATTGTAGGGCAGAAGCCAAACAGTAGTCACAACCCTTGGCAGTCCCTACCCCCATCAGATGTAGTGATGGACAGAAACAGAGGTGCCCTGCAGATCCTAGCTATCCGGCTCTCCCCTGCTCCAGCTCCAGCTCATATTTCCTACCGTTGGCTCCACTAGCCAATAGCTACCTCAGGCCCACCACCAGGGGCTTGGCTGTGGCCGCACATAGGCGGGAGATACACAGAGGCCCCAGCTTCCCATAAACCGCTCCACCAACTCCCCCTTCACCACCCCACTGGGACAGCTGGATGCGCTTGGCTTCTCAAATTTTCCCGCAAGCTCTGATTTGTCCAATTGCACCAATGTTTCTGGTAGTGGCTAGTGACCCTCTGATCCTCTGACTCTCCCCTTCCAGACATTCCCTCCCTCAGTGCCTCCCACACCAGTGAAAGATTTCATCCCTAGAATACCCACATGGCTCTGCTTCCCTGTCTAAATCTTGACTGATACAATACTTATGGATTTTGCTTTACTTTATATGAAAAACAACAGAAGAAAAAAAATATTCCAGATTGTAAGCCAGAATTCCACCTTCTATTTAGAATTTTTATAGCCCAAATTTATAGACCGTGGCGGGGGGGGGGGGGCTAGGGAGGGACATTATTAAATGACTAGTGGGGACTTCCCTGGTGGCGCAGTGGTTGAGAATCCGCCTGCCAATGCAGGGGACATGGGCTCAATCCCTGGTCCGGGAAGATCCCACATGCCTCGGAGCAACTAAGCCCAAGCGCCACAACTACTGAGTCCACGTGCTGCAACTACAGAAGCCTGAGTGCCTAGAGCCCGTGCTCCACAACAAGAGATGGCACTGCACTGAGAAGCCCTCACACCACAACAAAGAGTAGCCTCCACTCACCACAACTAGAGAAAGCCCATGGGCAGCAAGGAAGACCCAATGCAGCCAAAAATAAAAATAAATTAAAAAAAATTTTTTTAATAAATGACTAGTGGAGTCATTTAATATATATAATATATTATATATGTGTCCCTTATATATAGACTGAAGTGAGAAAGGAGATAAAAAGGAACAACTGAGAAAATATAACTTTCCCTATCTTGTTTTTATGAGATAAACAGATGGAAGAGTGGAAGCAATTGGCAGCGAAGCTATTTTTGTA
This sequence comes from Hippopotamus amphibius kiboko, assembly GCF_030028045.1. Lineage (NCBI taxonomy): Eukaryota > Metazoa > Chordata > Mammalia > Artiodactyla > Hippopotamidae > Hippopotamus > Hippopotamus amphibius. Next base: position 100,216,045 of record NC_080203.1, on the reverse strand, counting down.
GTCCAGAAATTTTCAATCAAGTTTTACCATAATTCCTTAGGACATAGTAAAAGAAAATAATCAGTCCAGTCTCCATCCTCTAAGTAACTATCTTCTGTGAATTGGAAGAGAAGGGAGTGATTCTTCCCGAGGAAACCCAATTCTTTAAACATAAAGTATGAAATTACATATGAACAGAAGCAAAGACAACGTCCAAGGATTCTAAACACTATAAAACCCAACAGGATGATAGCCCCCTGGTACTGCTAAGGCATAGAGTCAAGGCTTTAATATTAAATAAGTATGCCAACGATCCTCTCCTTTCTCCTCCCAATTCTAGCTCCCTCTCTTTGCAGTAATCAGACAAAGGAAGTTTTAAAAGTTTCCAGTAAGAATTTTGAAATTCAACATCCTTTTCTTAGGAGTACTGCATGAATGTAGAATACGTTCTGCAGCATTGTTCTTTCAAAATCAAACTCTCTCCTTCCCTCCTTCCATCTTCACACAGTGAACATTTTCACCCAGTGTCTTTAAAACATACCCGCTTCAGGTGGCTGGTTACTTTATCAAAAAAAGGTGGCAGAGTTTGCCAGTTTCCTTTCCCCACTCTGAATTAATAAACCCAGCTCACGGAGCAGTAAAATTTTATTTCCACCAAGCAAATATAGATTGCCTTCTCCTTGGCTGCTATTTAAAAGCCTTCACACTCTTGTGTCCCGAGCATCTACCCATATTCTTGCAGTGCTAATGCTGACAGGGGCCAAAAAGTATGAAATGCTGTGAGCTAGTCAGCCTGTAGGTGCCTTCTTTGCTGTCAGCCACGTGAGTGCACACAGGACTGCTGTACAAGCCAGACAACCGTCAGCTCACCCTCACAGACACAAAGGGGATCATCTCCACTCCTTGGATCCCCAGGGACCTAAACTTTCGACCCTGCATGTAGTTTTACCTCTAACTCATTGGGTTTCCCACTGGAGGCCTGTATTATTTTCCTGGGGCTACTGTAACAAATGACCACAAACTTGGTGGCTTCAAACAACAAAAATTTACGCTCTCACAGTCCGGAGGCCAGAAGATCAAAATCAAGGTGTCCGCAGGGGCACACGCCTTCTAGCTTCTGGTGGTTGCCAGCATTCCTCGGCCTTCCTTGGCTTGTGGCCACATCACTCCAATCTCTGCCTCCATCATTACACCTTTAACTCTGTGTATCTGTTTTCTTCTGTCTCGAATCTCCCTCTGCCTTTCTTTTCTAAGGACACGTGTTATTGAAATTTGACCTCCCCACCCCCCAGATAATCCAGGGAGATCTCTGTATCTTGAGATTCTTTTTTTTTTTTTTTACTTTATTTTTTTTGGGAGGGTACACCAAGTTCAATCATCTGTTTTTTTTTTGTTTTTTTTTTTTTATTTGTTTATTTTTTGGGGGGGTACACCAGGTTCAATCATCTGTTTTTATACACATATCCCCGTATTCCCTCCCTCCCTCGACTCCCCCTCACCCTCCCCATTGAGATTCTTAATTACATCTGCAAAGACCTTTTGCCAAATAAGGTCACATTCACAGGTTCCAGGGGTTAGGACCTGAACATACCTTTGGGGGACCACCATTCAAACCACTATAAGGCCTTATCTCCCTGGGTTCAGAAGTCTTTCTTTTTAAGATATTTCTGACCATCATTGTAAATAAACTGTACTTCAATTTTTTTTTAAAAACTACTATGTATAAAATAGATAGGGACTTTCCTGGTGGTGCAGTGGTTAAGAATCCACCTGCCAATGTAGGAGACACAGGTTTGATCCCTGGTCCGGGAAGATCCCACATGCTGCGGAGCAACTAAGCCCATGTCCCACAACTACTGAGCCTGCACTCTAGAGCCCTCGAGCCACAACTAATGAGCGCATGTGCCACAACTACTGAAGCCCGCATGCCTAGAGCCTGTGCTCCACAACAAGAGAAGCCACCACGAGAAGCCCGTGCACCAGTGAAGAGTAGCCCCACTTGCCACAACTAGAGAAAGCCCACGTGCAGCAACGAAGACCCAACACAGCCAAATTAATTAATTAAAATAAAATAAACAAGAATTTACTGTATAACACAGGGAACAATATTCAGTATCTTGTAATCATCTGTAATGGAAAAGAATCTGAAAAAGAATATATACATATAACTGACTCACTTTGCTGTACACCTGAAACTAACACACTCTTGTAAATCAACTATAGTTCAATAAAAAAAAAGTTAAAAAAAAAAGTTTTCGAACCTGTCTTCACAGTGTTGTACTCATTAACGTTGCCTACTGTATTCAGAAATGATCCCTAATACCACAAAGGGCTGCATTTCTCTCAAGAAACTGGTTCATTCCAAGTTTCTTTTCTCAGCCTTGCAGTCTCTATCTTTTTCTCCATCCTTGTCTTCCTTCACTCAACTTTGCTGGCTCCCATCTTCCAGCTCCTATGGCTAGAAATCCTCTCTCTCCTCCCTTCACAGAGCAACGTAGCCTAGCCCACTTCCTCCAAATTTACGCCTACATATCCATCACCTTTCTGAAACAAAGGATCCTCCAGTCCCCAGAATCCACTTTTTCTGGTGGTGAAGGAAAAGGTGTTCAAGTTTTGTCCCTTTTAGGATTGTTTAAAATTTGGTGTGTTGAGGTGAAATTCACATAAAAGGAAATGAACCATTTTTAAGTGTACAATTCAGTGGCACTGAGTACATTCACAACGTTGTGAAGCCATCACCTCTATCTAGTTCCAAAACAATTTTGTTACCCAAAAGAAACCCACACCCATCAAATAGTCATTCCCCTTCCCCCTCCTCCAGCCGGGCAACCACTAATTTACTTTCTGTCTCTATAGATGTGCCTATTCTGCACATTACATATGAATGGAATCACACAGTATGTGATCCTTTGTGTTTAGTTTCTTTCACTCAGTGTAATGTTTCCAAGGTTTATCCATGTCGCAGCAGGTAGCAGTACTTCAATCCTTTTTACAGCTGAATAATATTTCATTGTATGGACAGACCACATTTTCTTTATCCATTCATCTGTTGAAGGTTAGGCTTATTTTTAAGTATCTCTAGTCCACTGCCTTAACCACTCGGCCGCATGTTTTAGCATTTCTTATTGCAGAGTTTCATCCATTCATTTCACAAATATTGACTGAGTGATAGCAGTGTGCTAAGCACAGGTCAAGGAGTTGGGGATATAGCACTTGACAAAACAGAATACAAGTCTCTGTCCTCATGAAGCTTACATTCCACTGGGGGAGACAGATTAGAAAGAAGATAAACAACTAAAATAGATAGTATGCTAGAGAGAAGTGCTAGCAAGGGAAATGAGTTGGATAGTGACTGGTTAGGGGCACAAGAGGAATTTTTGAGGGGTCACCGGTCTTTTTCTATTTCTTGATCGAGGTGCTGGTGACATGGGTCTGCTCAGTTTGTGAAAATTCAATGAGCTCGAGCTAAAGATTTGTGCACATTTCTGTACATAAGTGACACTTCAGCAAAAAGTTTTTTTAAGCCAATGTGCTTCCATTTCCTTTAAAAAGGGGTTTATTGCACCTGGCTCTGCTGCTGATGCTAACAAAACACACATGTCAAACTGGACGGTTTTGCTACCTTAAGGGTCCAGCTGAATCCCTGACCCTGTTCTTGAGTGGGTTTAGAATGCAAGGAGCTGGTTTCAGCACTCTGCCATTCACATATGCCCTTCAGATTTCTGGATCATTCCAGCTCTCTCTGTCTAACCATAACTTTCTGTGGACAACCAGGGTTTACCATGACCACATCAGCAATTTCACCATATTAACTTAGTGTTTTGTTTTGTTTTTTTAAAGCACTTTTCTGCCACTACTTTGAGCCCAGTTTGGCTCTTTTTTTAATTCTGACCTTCACAAGAACAAACATTTTATGTTTCCGGAGAAAATGGCTATGGAAACACAGGAGTGGAGGAGAACAGCAATGGGTTTAATGAGAGATAATTATGTTCAGAGGGGAAAGAGTCACCCTTGGAGATCACTTAAGGAAAGTGGTTGACAGTTTCTCCCAATGTTCTTTTCAGTACAACACAAATCAAGAAGCCATCCCTCACAGACAGTTAAATTGAACTATTTGGGGAAAAGATGGGTAAATAATAAAAACTGGCTTTAAGTATGGTCCATACCTCCTACACACGTGAAACACTTCAGAGTTTATTCAGCCAAAATTCTGTGGCCGCAGACACAAGGTGACTTCATTTTCTCACAGTGCAATGAAGAACTCTTCCTTCATTGCATGATTGGTACTATGTCTCCATCTCCAACATGACTAAGATGAGTTTGTGATGTAAAGATAATAATGACATATACTGACTGAGAGGCTGCTGGACAAAGGGGTAGGAGTATGTCTTTAAGAATGACATCCGAGGCAGTGATTAAAAATCTCCCAACACACAAAAGCCCAGGACCAGAGGGATTCACGGGCGAATTCTATCAAACATTTCGAGAAGAGTTAACACCTATCCTTCTCAAACTCTTCCAAAATATTGCAGAAGGCAGAGCACTCCCAAACTCATTCTATGAGGCTACCATCACCCTGATACCAAAACCAGGCAAAGATGTCACAAAAAAAGAAAACTACAGACCAATATCACTGATGAATATAGATGCAAAAATCCTCAACAAAATACTAGCTAACAGACTGCAACAGCACATTAAAAAAATCATACACCATGATCAAGTGGGGTTTATCCCTGGGATGCAAGGATTCTTCAATATACGCAAATCAATCAACGTGATACATCATATCAACAAACTGAAGGATAAAAACCATATGATCATTTCAATAGATGCAGAAAAAGCTTTTGACAAAGTTCAACATCCATTTATGATAAAAGCTCTCCAGAAAATGGGCATAGAAGGAAATTACCTCAACATCATAAAAGCCATATATGAAAAACCAAAAGCCAACATCGTTCTCAATGGGGAAAAACTGGAAGAATTCCCTCTAAGAACAGGAACAAGACAAGGGTGTCCACTCTCACCACTGTTATTCAACATAGTTTTGGAAGTGTTAGCCACAGCAATCAGAGAAGAAAAAGAAATCAAAGGAATCCAAATTGGAAAAGAAGAAGTAAAATTGTCACTCTTTGCAGATGACATGATATTATATATAGAAAACCCTAAAGACTCTACCAGAAAACTACTAGCACTCATTGATGAGTTTAGTAAAGTAGCAGGATACAAAATGAATGCACAGAAATCTCTTGCATTCCTATACACTAACAACGGAAGAGCAGAAAGAGAAATTAAGGAAACTCTCCCATTCACCATTGCAACCAAAAGAATAAAATATCTAGGAATAAACCTGCCTAAGGAGGCAAAAGATCTGTATGCAGAAAACTTTAAGACATTGATGAAAGAAATCAAAGACGACACAAACAGATGGAGGGACATACCATGTTCCTGGATTGGAAGAATCAATATCGTGAAAATGTCTGTACTACCCAAAGCAATTTACAGATTCAATGCAATCCCAATCAAATTACCAATGGCATTTTTCACAGAACTAGAACAAGAAATCTTACGATTTGTATGGAAACGCAAAAGACCCCGAATAGCCAAAGCAATCTTGAGAAGGAAAAATGGAGTTGGTGGAATCAGGCTTCCTGACTTCAAAGTATACTACAAGGCCATAGTGATCAAGACAGTATGGTACTGGCACAAAAATAGAAAGGAAGATCAATGGAATAGAATAGAGAACTCAGAAGTAAGCCCAAACACATATGGGCACCTTATCTTTGACAAAGGAGGCATGAATATGCAATGGAAAAAAGACAGCCTCTTCAATAAGTGGTGCTGGGAAAACTGGACAGCAACATGTAAAAGAATGAAATTAGAACACTTCCTAACACCATACACAAAAATAAACTCCAAATGGATTAAAGACCTACATGTAAGGCCAGACACTATAAAACTCCTAGAGGAAAACATAGGCAGAACACTCTATGACATACATCAAAGCAACATCCTTTTTGACCCACCTCCTAGAATCAGGGAAATAAAATCAAGAATAAATGAATGGGACCTCATGAAACTTAAAAGCTTTTGCACAGCAAAAGAAACCATAAACAAGACTAAAAGGCAACCCTCAGAATGGGAAAAAATAATTGCCTATGAAACAACGGACAAAGGATTAACCTCCAAAATATACAAGCAGCTCATGAAGCTTAATACCAAAAAAGCAAATAACCCAATCCACAAATGGGCAGAAGACCTAAATAGACATTTCTCCAAAGAAGACATACAGATGGCCAACAAACACATGAAAAGATGCTCAACATCACTCATCATCAGAGAAATGCAAGTCAAAGCCACAATGAGGTATCACCTCACACCAATCAGAATGGCCATCATCACAAAGTCTGCAAAACCACAAATGTTGGAGAGGGTGTGGAGAAAAGGGAACTCTCCTGCACTGTTGGTGGGACTGTAAGTTGGTACAGCCACTATGGAAAACAATTTGGAGGTTCCTTAAAAAACTACAAATAGAACTACCCTATGATCCAGTAATCCCACTCCTGGGCATATACCCAAAGAAAACCATAATCCCAAAAGAAACTTGTACCATAATGTTTATTGCAGCACTATTTACAATAGCCAGGACATGGAAGCAACCTAAATGCCCACCAACAAATGAATGGATACAGAAGATGTGGCATATATATACAATGGAATATTACTCAGCTATAAAAAGGGATGAGATGGAGCTATATGTAATGAGGTGGATAGAACTACAATCTGTCATACAGAATGAAGTAAGTCAGAAAGAGAAGGACAAATATTGTATGCTAACTCACATATACGGAATCTAAAAATGGTACTGATGAACTCAGTGACAAGAACAAGGATGCAGATACAGAGAATGGACTGGAGAACTCGAGGTATGGGAGGGGGCGGGGGGTGAAGGGGAAACTGAGAAGAAGCGAGAGAGTAGCACAGACATATATATACTACCAACTGTAAAATAGTCAGTGGGAAGTTGTTGTATAACAAAGGGAGTCCAGCTCGAGGATGGAAGATGCCTTGGAGGACTGGGACAGGGAGGGTGGGAGGGACTCGAGGGGGGGGGTCGGGGAAGGGAGGGAGTAAGGGGATGTGTGTATGGAAACAGATGATTGAACCTGGTGTACCCCCCCAAAAAAATAAAAATAAAAAAATAAAAAATAAAAATAAAAAAATTAAAAAAAAAAAAAAAAAAAGAATGACATCCGAGAGAAGAGAAGGGGAGGACATGGAGCCTCAGAAAAGTCCAAACCAGAGGGGATGCTAATTAATACAAATTGGAAGGAAGTTGGTCAAGGCATTCAAGAAGAGGCAGGTGGGATTCCCTTAAGAGAGGAGACTGCAGAAACCCTGATCTCACTTGCAAAGTGGAGAGAAATGTTTGTTGAGAGATATCTGCTAGCTCCAGGGACAAAGTTGACAAAAAAGTTGAATTCTGGCCTGGAGCCAGTGCCAAAAGGGGTGCGATATCTAAGATGTCTTTCAGAGCTGGCCAAACAGCCTGAGGGAAAAAGAAGTCAGAAATGGACATGCCTGATGTACCTACTAAGTTGTATTAAACCGTCTTCAAGGACTAGGCAAAGCCCCCAAAATTCATAGATCAAGAAGATTTAGCTTATCAGTCAAACTACCTCACCTTTTGGCAACACAGATGTGTTGGTGACCAAACAGAGCAGGTAGAGCCCTGAACGAGATTGTGGGCCCACAGCCTTTAGGCTTCAGAAGAGATAGGCCTTGAAATTCCTCACGTCATGTGGTAGTAAAGATAAGGAGCCTCAATAGGGGCCCATTGCTAGAACATTGTTGCCTCAAAACATTCCTTTCTCAGGTTCTCAGTGGGGAGGGGGGAGGTGCCACTTTGATATTTTGTGTTTTGAAATTATAATCCCAATACCTAAATAGGAGAGGCCTAAGGCAAACACCACAGGTTCCCAGATGATTTTCCTACATGACTCTTATAGTTATATTTTCACCTGCAAGGGCTCAGTCAACTCCTAGTAATAATAAAACCCAAAGTCATCACAGTGCTTTACTGTCAACTACATTATCTAGGTAGTATTTCATTGGATCACTTCCTCAAGTCCTTGCGAGGAGAGATGCCCTAAAGACCCAAGACTATGAGAAGTAAGGTGCCCACCAAGAAAGAGCTCACTCTGAAAGCTCCCAGCTATACCAGTTAGGGTCAGTGCAGTACCCTGAGGCTGTGGTCATTCCTAGGTCCAAAGATGAAGGATATAGACTTGTCATTGAAACCCAGAAAGGAGAAGTCCCATAGAGAGGGCTGCCTTGAGAAGAGCTGTGACCTTCAGACAAGGAACGCAGGAAGAGTGAGGTGACCCTGCCCGAAGAAAACCAGGGAAGTAGATCCCTGACTTCACTCTACCTCCTTCCTTTGATCTCTTGCTGGGGCTCCCCATTGACCAAACCCAAGTAGAAGTGAGGGGGACTGAGAACAGGGTGGGAAGAGTGGGTCTGAAGGGGCAACAAAAGCTATCTGGCACTACTTAAGTGACCAGGATTTTCTTCATTAATTGAACCCTGCTTATGTGATTTTCTTCATTCATTGAACAGTTCTTGTATGCCACATAGTCTTAGTGCTTTATCCTCACAAGCCTTGGAGGTAAGTGGTATTTTCCCTATTGTAGAGGTGGAAAATGGTGACAAAGAGAGATTAAGTGGCGACAAAGAGAGGTTGAGTGACTTGGCCAAGGTCACTCAGTTAATAGGTAGAGGGCCAGGATGTGACCCAAGGTTACTGACACCAGAGGTTGCTCTCTCAGCCACCACCCTGTGCTGCCTCCACACCACCACCAAGCCTCTGTACGCTCAAGGCAGCTGGAAGAGTAAAATGAGACGGGACAGGGAATGCTCTTGCATTACAGGAGGTAATGGATGCTCTTGTCGGCCTTTGAAACCAAAACAGACAGATTGGCTTCAGGGCCCTAAAGAAAGGGGGCACTGAGGAAAGTGGCCAGTTGCTTTGGTTGGGGAGCAGCTGCAGGAGAGGAAAGGGAAGCCAAGCTGAGAACAAGGGAAGAACCAGGTACCAGCAGCTGACCTGCCTGGAGAGGCAGGGAGATTCCCCAGGAGCATCCCATGATGTCACCAGAGGGAAGAGGGCTGAGGTGGGGAGGCCAGCCAAGGTGTGGACTCTGCAAGCTGCCCACGGGGCCATCAGCGGAACACCTCTGATTTCGTCAAAAGCAGAACGGAACAAATAACCATACCTCAAATACACACAGCAGTTATTTCAGCAGAGTCAGGGGAATCAGGGTGTCAGCCCAACTTGAAAGAGCTGCTTGACCTTGAGGGGTGCTTATTGCCAGTTGGGGGTGAGAGAGACATTCAACGTAACAAATGGCTTTCCGCAGTCCTCTCCTTACACTCACATTAAAATCCTACCTTAACTCACAAAGGAAACAAACTTATGGTTACTAAAGTAGAAATGTGGGGGAGGGACAAATTAAAAGTTTGGAATTAACATATAACACTACTATACATAAAATAGATAACCAGCAAGGACCTACTGTATAGCACAGGGAATGCTACTCAGTATCTCATAATAACGTACAATGAAAAAATCTAAAAATTAGATGTATGTATAACTGAATCACTTTGCTATACACTTGAAACTAACAACATTGTAAATCGACTAATTTCAATTACAATTCTTTAAAGATAAAAATAAAATCCTACTTCAACCAATTGAATGATGGAAAAGAAAACTGTGCTCACCAATTTTGCAAGATTTTCCCACAACTTGAAAAGGGGAGCAGCGCCAGGCTCATGTTTATTTACGTAGGGCTGGGATATGTGTTTTACACATATCTTCTTATTTAAACACCAATCACCCAATGAGCAAATACGAGTCCTCTTTTACATAGAAGAATTCAAGGCTCAGACTTTAGGTTATTTCTCAAGGTCACACAGTTACTAAGGAAGCTGAGTTTCCAAGTCATGCCCTCAGACCCCAGCACCTGTACTCTTGGTTTCAAATAACCTTAATATATTCTGTATTTGTGAAATTCAGAAAATGAAATTCAATGGAGGGTGGTCCACTTGGAGAAGAAACACAGTGGCCACCAAAGCCAGACAGGGGAGAGCAAGGGCTGTGCCAGTCTGGCAAGAACACCTCAAGATCTTAAATGAGAACAGACTGACCGTGAGACATAAAATGTAGCAAAGTGGCTTTCAAAAGGTCTGCCACAACAATCATTCTTTGTTTTTATTGCATAGTTGGCACACCAATATTTTCAACTGTTTATTATGAAAATTTCCAAGCAAACACAAAAGTAAAGAACACGACAAACCCCGATGTGCCCCTCACCCAGCTTCAATGGCCTTTAATATTTGTCGGTGTTTCTATCACCTTTGAGAACCTGAGGAAAACCATGGGCCCCCACCTCCGCCAAGATAATGCTCAGGCACACAGTCATTCGTACCTTTTCAGAGGGGTTGTGGACTCCCTGAGGTGCATTCACAGATCTCCTGGGACATGTGGATCCCAGGTTAGGAGCCCTGGGCTGCAAGGATGCAGAGGCATTACAGTATGTGGAGACCCCACTCCCATGCAATCCATCAGCAAGTACTGTTGACCCTCCACATAGATCTCCAGCAGCTCTACGTCTCCTTCCTTGCTGCCGCCATCACCTTCTGCCTGGACTCCTATAAAGCCTCCTAATGAAACCTTGAGTAATCATTAGTCAAATCCATTTCACCCGCCTTCACTAATCAAGGTCGTTTTGAGACTTGCATATTCTCCAAGTGGCAAGTAGCCTAAACAATAAGATGTTCACCAGAGTTGTTTTCCAAGAACTTGCAACCAGCTGTGTCTAGTTTGAGCCGAGCTCATTAAAACTAAGTAGGACCAGAGTTAGTTTTCCTGAGTCCCTCCCATGTATACTTTATTAAATTTTTGCTTGATTTTTTTCCTGTTTAAAAAAAAAAAAAGACTGGATAGGATCACCGAGACCCTCCAACTGGGCATGCACAAATGTCTGGCTCGGTGACATTTGATAGCAGAGGGCCAAAAATTCCATCCCCAGATCATTCTAAGAGCCTCCATTTTTGAATATGCAGAGGCCTGTAGCTTAGTTCCACCTGTGCAGAACTAAGATTACAGCACTTTTTTCCAATCACCTTTCCCCATGCCTCAGCCATGACCTGCTTCTTCATTCTCTATCCCATAAATACCCTGAGCCCCTTGCCCCTTGTTCTCCCATCTCCTTGCTTGTCTGCCTTGAGAATAAACCCTCTCTTCGCTGCAAACCTGGGCAAAACAATCCTGGTTCAGTAACACTAACTGATCTAGGGAGGCTAGGGCACCACTCTTGCTCACCCAAAGTCAGACAGGGTCATTTACTGGCTTGAAGCCTTTGGGAGAGTTCTCATTGCTCTATGAATGAAATCTAAAGCCCTTACCCCAGCATGCAGGGCACTGAGAGCTTCTGCACCCCTCTGCTTTCATCTCACATTCCTTTCATCTGCTCTCACTACTCTCTAGCCATCTTAGCTTTTATAGGGGAGGAAACATAATTTTCCCTCTACCTTTCTCGGTTCTTGGCGGAAACACTCCCCACCCCCGAATAAAAAATCAGATGAACAGGAGAAAAACAAAGTTTAATAACATGCATACCTCCTATATACATGAGAGAGACCCAGGAAAACTGAGTTACTCCCTGAAACGGCCAAGCCATCACCTTAAATCCCATCTCCAGCTAAAGACAAAGGAAGATGCTGGGGGCGGGTGGTGTGGCCATTTATGGGAGGTTATCAAGAAAAGCACAGTTATGGTTGTTATGCTGACATGTCACTGCCATCTCCATTGTTAAGAGTTTCTAGAGGTTTAGTCATTCTCCTCTTCCTAGTGTAGAGAGGGAGACACCCTTACAAACGGAGATTTCCCTTATAAATGTAAATGTCTCTTACAAAAGGGTAACATTTAGTAGGTTTTCAGAGCATTTCCTATGTCTGTTGTTTCTCAAAAATAACCAGCTCAAAATAATTCTTATGCCAAAGAGGCATATTTTGAGGTGACAAATTCTGCTCACCTTCACCTTCCAACAATTAAAACACACCAAGCTCTTGCCTGCTTCAGGTCCTTTGTACTTACTGTCTCCCAAGTCTATAAATCAAGTTTTTCCCCTATTTCATACACAGCTGGCTCCCTTATATCTCAACTTAGGTATCACCCCTTCCCTCACCACCCTAGCCAGAGTACCCTCCACTCTGCCCCCCTCACCCCGCCCCACACACCCTGATTCTACATCACAATGTTCTGTTTATTTTCTTCACAGCACTTACCATAGCTGGAATCATTTTTATGCATCCACTTGATCATTGGCCATCTCCCAAGTAGGCTATTAAGCTCAAAACAGCAGGCCCCAGATTTCTTAACCCTACTACCCAGGGCACTGCCTGCCATAGAGTAGGCACTCAGTAACTATTTGCGCTTGTTGTTAAACTTGCTTTCTGTCAAGATTAGTCCTGATCAGACCCTTAGGACATTGTGTCAAGTCTGGTTTCCTGGATTAAGGAGAATGGTGAAGAACCTGAAGATGTAGGAGGAGCAAAAGTAGGTGTATTAGTCAGCTCAGGCTGCCATAACAAAATACCATAGACTGAGTAGCTTAAACAACAGACATTTATTTTCTCACAGTTCTGGAAACTGGAAGTCTGAGATCAAGGTACCAGCATGGTCGGCTTCTGGTGAGAGCTCTCTTCCTGGCTTTCAGATGACTGCTTTCTCACTGTGTCCTCACATGGCAGAGATGGAAAGCAAGAGTGACAGAGAGAGAGAAAGGTTGCATCTCTACTCTTATAAGGGCACCAATCCCATCATGAGGGCCCCACCCTCATGACCCCATCTAATCCTAATGGCCTCCCAAAGGCCTGGTCTCTGAATACCATCACATTGGGGGGTAGGGCTTCAACATATGAATTTGCAGGGGATACAATTCAGTCCATAGCAGTAGTAGAATTCATTAGAAAAGGAATAAAGTGTAGATTCATGGACTTTGAGCATGGAGCCAACCACCATCCCATTCACTCATTTCACAAGCATCTGTTGACTATCTACTATGAACCAAAATTATGGCATTGAGCCTTGGGAAATATACAAACATAGAGAAGATGGTGGTGGCACTCAGGAGAGATGAAACTTGTAAGCAGACACTATAATAAAGTATGGTGAGCAGTAAACTGGAGATTTGTACAACATGCCATTGGAGTACAAAAGAAGAAGTAATGGGTTCTATCTGGGGAAGGCAGGAACAGTTTCATTGAGGAGGTAACTTTGACTTGAAAACTGAGTAAAACTCATAACTAGAATTATCATGGTGATCATTTTGAAATGTATAGAAATACCAAATCACTGTGTTGTGTAATAGGAACTAACATAGTGTCGAAGTCTTTCATACACACACAAATAAACTCATATAAAAAGAGATCAGATTTGTGGTAACCAGAGACAGGGGGTGGGGAGAGGAGGAGTTGGATGAAGGTGGTGAAAAAGTAAAAACTTCCAGTTACGAGATAAATAAGTGCTAGGGATGTAATGCACAACATGATAAATACAATTAATACTGTTGTATGTTATATATGAAAGTTGTCTCATTAGAAGAAAAAAATTTTTTTCTGTTTCTTTAATTTTGTATCTATTTGAAAGGGTGGATGTTCACTAAACTCATCATGGTAATCATTCCATGATGTATGTAAGTCAAATCATTAAGCTGTACACCTTAAAACTTATACAGTGCTGTATAATTATATCTCAATAAAATTATATCTCAATAAAACCTGAAGAAAATGTTTTTAAAGAAAAATGAATAAGAGTTCATCAAATGAAAAAGCAGGGTGAAACAGTCCAAACAATAGGAACAGAAGTCCATGGGTCATTTCTCCCTATTTTTCTTTTCCTTGCAATTTATTCATTGAGGAAATGGAGTCATTTCTCCTATAGAATGACCTGTTATGCTGGGTTTTGTTTATTGTATCCCAGAGTGTCCTTAACAGGTTCATCTTGCCCCTGTATTTTATATAAACTGGTAGTAGAATCTAGAAGCTTTATCAGACACAGGTTTGATTTTTTGGAATGAATACTTCATAGGTAATATTGTAAATCTCCACCAGGAAGTACATAATATCTCCTTTTTTGTGATATGGTGGCCATTGATGATCAATGCCCAGATCCACTACTTCATTAACTCTTTGGAAAACAGTGATATTCTAATTCAAAAGTTCTCAAATTTTAGGGGGATGGGATAAATTGGGAGATTGGGATTGACATAAACACGCCATTATATATAAAATAGATAAGTAATAAGAACCTACAGTATAGCACACAGAACTCTACTCAATGCTCTATAATGACCTATATGGGAATAGAACCTAAAAAAGAGTGGATATATGTACATGTATAACTGATTCACTTTGCTTTACACCTGAAACTAACACATTGTAAATCAACTATACTCCAATGAAAAAAATTTTTTTAAAGTTCTTAAATTTTAGACTCAATTCTTAATAGTTATTGAGCATCCCAAAGAGCTTTTGTTTATGTAGATTATAGCTATTGATATGAACCATATGTAATATTAAAACTGAGAAATCTTAGAATGTATGTATTAGCACATTTAAATATAACAGCAATAAGCATAACATAAATAGCATATTTTATGAAAAATAACCATATTTTCCAAAACAAAGACAATTAGTGAGAAAAGTGGCACTCTACACTTATGTAAATCACTTAAATGTCTGGCTTACTAAAAGATATCTGGATTCTCACATCTTCTATATTCAATCTGTTGTAATATGTTGCTTTGTTTGAAGTATATGAAGAATATCCAGCCTCATACCGATCTGTAGTTAGAAAAGGGAGGAGCATTTTAATAGCCTCTACAGATAATTGTGGACATTCTTTTTAGAAAGAAGTGGTAGTTTCTTCAAGGTTAATTGCAATGTGGAATCTGAAACCACATCAATGTACTTTTTATAATCTGTTTCATTAAAATCTATCTTGTACTTTCAATGGATCTCTCAGCCATCCATGATTTTGTAACATCATGCATTAGTCATTTCAAAAATATTGGTTCTCTGAGTTATGCAAATATTACAAATGTTGACACATCTCATTACACAATATCCCCCAAAATCACATTTGTTAACATCACCAACAGTCTCATCAGAACAGTCTTTAAATATTGAGAAGATATTAAACTCACAGTGGTGGATACAAGTCCCCAAAACTCCAATTTTCACTTAAAAGCTTGAATTTTATCATTGGCAATAAATACTCTCAAGTTGTTTTCCTTGAACTGACAAGGTTCACGTCTTAATTTTCAAGAAAATGTCTGCCAAATAACTCTGTCTGAATAACCATAGATTGCCTGTCTGTAAAAATAGCTTTCCACCAAACAAAAGTGGCTAGTTCAGCTCTCCACTCAAATAATTGCACAATCACTTTTCCTGGAGACAGCCATCATACTTCAGTGTGCAGCAGAAGTGCCTGGTGCCACACTTCCCATTTCATCACACAGAATATTATAAAGACATGTATTCAAGGGTTGATTTAATAAAATTAATAATTTTTACTGCTTCAACAGAGACATTCTTAAGTGAAACTGGCGGGTATTTTTTACTGCAAATGTGGCAGCAAAGAATAAAGTGGCCACTAGTACAGTGAGTACCACTGCCTTAACTCATGCTAAGGCACCAGAAATTTTAACTTTTCCACCATCAATGCAGTGTCAACCTATTGGAAAAGGTAAATAACATCTTAGTAATATTATGAAAATAGTTTTGCCTTCATGGAATCCTGAAAGAATCCAGGAGTTCACACTTTGAGAATCACTGTTCTAATCCTATCATTCCTTTTTCATTTTTGATTATAGATGGCAATTTATATATATATACATATATTTTTTTTAAATTGCTGATCTCTTAAATTCAAACACATTTTAATAACCCTGCATTATTCCTCACGGTCCCCCCCACATTTACTGTTTTTGACATCATGTTTTACATCTTTTTGTTTTATGTACCCCTTTACTTATTGTGGATATAGATTTCACTTTTGTCGTTTAACCTTCCTACTGGTTTTATATGTGACTGATTTACTACCTTTACTGTATATTTGCCTTTACCAATGAGATTTTTTGCTTTCATAATTTCATGTCGCTATTTGTGGCTTTTTCTTTTTCGCTTAGAAAGGTTCCTTTAACATTTCTTATAGAGCTGGTTTGGTGGTGCTGAACTCTTTTAGCTTTTGCTTGTCTGTAAAACTTTCAATCTCTTCATCAAATCTGAATGAAAACCTTGCCGGGTAGAGAATTCTTGGTTGTAGGTTTTCCCCTTTCATCACTTTAAATATATTGTGCCACTCCCTTCTGGCCTAAAGAGTTTCTACTGAAAAGTCAGCTGATAACCTTATGGGAGTTCCCTTGTACATAACATGTTGCTTTTTCCTTGCTGCTTTTAGTATTCTGTATCTTTAATTTTTGCCATTTTGATGACAATGTGTCTTGGTGTGGTCCTCTTTGGGTTGATCCTGCTTATGATTCTGTGCTTCCTGGAACTGGATGTCTGTTTCTTTTCCCAGGTTAGGGAGGTTTTCAGCTATTATGTCTTCAAATATGTTCTCTGGCCTTTCTCTCTTCTTCTGAGACCTCAATAATGGGAATATTAGTACATTTGGTGTCTCAAACTGTCCTCATTTCTTTTTATTCTTTGTTCTTTTTTCTGTTCTGCTTCAGTGATTTCCACAAAGAAAATCCTCAAGACACCACCAAAAAACTACTAGAGTTCATCAATGAATTTGGTAAAGCCGCAGGATACAGAATTAATATGCAGAAATCTATATCATTTCCATACACTAACAATCAACTATCAGAAAGAGAAATTAAGAAAAATAATGCCACTTAAATTTCATCAAAAATAATTAAATACCTAGGACTAAATCTAACTAAGCTGGTAAAAGACCTGTACTCAGAAAACTATAAGACACTAATGAAAGAAATTGAAAAAGACACAAATAATTGGAAACATATACTGTGTTCATGGATTAAGAAGAACTAATATTGTTTAAATGACCATACTACCCAAGGCAATCTACAGATTCAATGAAATCCCTATAAAAATACCAATGGCATCTTTCACAGAACAAGAACAAATAATTCTAAAATTTGTATGGAATTGCAAATACCCCAAATAGCCAAGACAGTCTTGAGAAAGAAGAACAAAGTTGACTTCAGACTATACTACAAAGCTATAGTAATCAAAACAGTATGGCACTGGGACTTCCTAGGTGGCACAGTGGTTAATAATCCACCTGCCAATGCAGGGGACACAGGTTCGATCCCTGATCCAGGAAGATCTCACATGCCATGGAGCAACTAAGCCCATGAGCCGTAACTATTGAGCCCATGTGCCGCAACTACTGAAGCCCACATGCCTAGAGCCCGTGCTCCGCAACAAGAGAAACCACCACAATAAGGAGCCCATGCACCACAATGAAGAGTAGCCCCTGCTCGCCACAACTAGAGAAAGCCTATGTGCAGAAATGAAGACCCAATGCAGCCAAT
Source organism: Hippopotamus amphibius kiboko (assembly GCF_030028045.1). Lineage (NCBI taxonomy): Eukaryota > Metazoa > Chordata > Mammalia > Artiodactyla > Hippopotamidae > Hippopotamus > Hippopotamus amphibius. The sequence goes on along the minus strand of NC_080203.1, from coordinate 100,198,439 downwards.
AAATAAATAAATAAATTTATTAAACAAACAAACATACAAAAAACAGTATAGCACTGACACAAAAAGAAACACATAGATCAATGGAACAGAATAGAGAGCCGAGAAATAAACCAACACACTTACAGTCAATTAATATAGAACAAAGGAGGCAAGAATATACAATGGAGAAAAGACAGTCTCTTCAATAAGTGGTACTGGGAAATCTGGTCAACTACATGTAAAAGAATGAAATTAGAACATTTTCTGATACATATACAAAAATAAACTCAAAATGGATTAAAGACCTAAATGCAAGACTGGAAACCATAAAACTCCTAGAAGAAAACATAGGCAGAACACTCTTGGACATAAACCATAGCAGTATTTTTTTGGATCTGTCTCCTAAGGCAAAGGAAACAAAAGTAAAAATAAACTAATGGGACCTAATTAAACTTAAAAGCTTTTGCATAGCAAAGGAAACCATCAATAAAATGAAAAGACAACCTACTGAGTGGGAGAAAATATTTGCAAATGATACAACCGATAAGGGGTTAGCATCCAAAATACACAAGCAGCTCATACAACTCAACGTCAAAAAAACAAACAACCCAATTAAAAAATGAGCAGAAGACCTGAATAAACATTTTTCCAAAGAACATACACATAGCTAACAGACACATGAAAAGATGCTCAACATCACTAATCATCAGGGAAATTCAAATCAAAACCACGAGATATCACCTCACACGTCAGAATGGCTATTATCAAAAATACAACAAATAACAAGTGTTGGTGAAGATGTGGAGAAAAGGGAACCTTTGTGCACTGTTCCTGCGAATGTAAATTGGTGCAGCCACTATAGAAAACAGTATGGAGATTCCTCAAAAAATTAAACTAGAACTACCATGTGATCCAGCAATTCCACTCCTGGGTATTTATTCAAAGAAAAGAAAAACACTAATTAGAAATGCTGTATCCCTATGTTCATTGCAACATTATTTGCAATAGCCAAGATATGAAGCAACAGATGAATGGATAAAGATGTGGTATATACACACAACTGAATATTACTCCACCACAAAAAAGAACAAAATCTTGCCATTTGTGACAACATGGATAGACCTAGAGGGTATTATGCTAAGTGAAATAAGTCAGACAGAAAAAAACAAATGATGGATGATTTCACTTATAGGGGGAATCTAAAAAACAAAACAAATGAATAAACATAACAAACAGAAACAGAGTTATAGATATAGAGGACAGGTGGTTACCAGAGGGGAGGGGGTTGGGGGAAAGAAAGAAATAGGCAAGGGACATTGAGATACAAACTTCCAGTTGCAAAATAAATGAGTCACAGGTATGAAATATACACTGTGGAATATACTCAATAACTATGTAATATCTTTTAAAAAATAATTTTTAAAAAAGACCTTAATTTTATACTTTTTCTCTTCTATGATGAAAATCTTGGTTCCTAATGATATTACAACAATTAATTATAAGCCTTATTCTACTATATATTTGTATATATTTAATATATTTAAATTTAATAGTTTATATAGTTATAAGTAAATATAATAAAATATTTAAATTAAATTATATTTAATAACTATAATATATAAATATATAATATTATCAAAAAAACAATCTATTACTCTCAGTTTAAGATTTTTTTTATGTATTTCCTTCTTACCCTTAGGGTATATCCCATTAGAAACTTACAGTCAAATTTACTCTCTTTTGAAGTTCACTTGAAATCATTTGTCTCCATGCAATTAAGCCATTAACTCAGTACACAGATCCATTTATCTCATGTTGCATTTGATTCTTAGATATTGCTTTTTTAATTTTTTAATTTAATTTTGCTTTATAATTATGTAAGACTGACACTGTTCTAAAGTTACATCTCTAATTCAAAGTATCTTCAGAAAAACATCTAGGTTCTGTTTCTCTATTTCCTTCCTCCTTCCATAGGTAACATTTTATTTATTTTATGATCTATCCTTACATTGTCTTTTAAAAACATAGGTACATACATATTTGCATCCTTCCTCCTTTCTTAAATAAACTGTGGTAAACTATGCCCTTTTATTTTTCCACCTAGCTTTTTTTTTTACTTAACATTAAATCCTGGAGAATGCTTTGTAGCAGTGCATACAGATATTCTTTGTTTTCCCTTGCATTTAAATAGTATCCATTGTATAGATGTATCAGAATTTATTCAGCTGGGCCCCCAATAGGCATTTGTGTTGTTTCCAGTCTCTTGCTACCATAATTAATGCTGTAATAAATATTTGTGCTTTCATCTTTTTACTGTATACCCTTGAGATAGATTCCTATAAGAGGGAATACCAGCAGAAAATGTCAAACTTTTGGATTTTTGCTCGCCTGGTAGGAGAGAAAAGGTACCTCAATGTAATTCTAATCCGCATTTCTATTATGAGCAAGAAGACCAAGTTCTTTCCATACGGTAAGGAGACATTTGCATTTATTTCTCTTAAATTGATCTTTTATATTTTTAGCCTGCTTTCTAGAATTGTTAATTCTTTTTCTTCCCTATTTTTATTTTTTTTTATTTATTTATTTATTTATTTTTTTTAGAGACAGGGTCTCGCTATGTTGCCCAGGCTGGAGTGCAGTGGCTATTCACAGGCGCGATCCCACTACTGATCAGCACGGGAGTTTTGACCTGCTCCGTCTCCGACCTGGGCCGGTTCACTCCTCCTTAGGCAACCTGGTGGTCCCCCGCTCCCGGAGGGTCACCATATTGATGCCGAACTTAGTGCGGACACCCGATCGGCATAGCGCACTGCAGCCCAGAACACCTGGGCTCAAGCGATCCTCCTGCCTCGCCCTCCCGAGTAGCTGGGACTACAGGCACGCGCCACCGCGCCCGCCTTCCCTATTTTTAAAAGCTTATCATATTATATATTAGGGATAGTAACCTTTTATCTGTTAGACAAGTTGCAAACATTTTTTCCCATTTTGTCATTTATCTTTTTATTCTGTTTAAGGTGTTTTGGGGTTGGTTGTTTGGCTTTGCATGCAACAGTTATTTTTTTTTTTATTGGAGTATAGTTAATTTAAAATGTGTTAGTTTCAAGTGTGCAGCAAAGTTATTCAGTTATACATATATATGTATTCTTTTTCAGATTCTTTTCCATTATAGGTTATTACAAGATATTGAGTATAGTTCCCTGTGCTATACAGTAGGTCCCTGTTGTTTACCTATTTTACATATAGTAGTGTGTGTATGTTAATCCCAAACTCCTAATTTATCTCTCCCCACCGCCCCCACTCCCCCATCCCCTTTGGTGACCATAAGTTTGTTTTTTATGTCAATGACAGATATTAATGTAGCCACATTTATCTATCTTTTCCTTATGGCTTTTGTATTTTGAGTCATAGTTGTAAAAGCTTTTCCCTCTCTCAGATTATAAGGCAGCATTGCTACTTTTAAGAGTGATCTTCGGATCAGTAACAAATGTGTCACCCATTTTCTGTTAGAAATGCAGAATCTCTGGCTCCTTCCAGATCTATTGAATCAGACTCTGCATTTTAACAAGGTCTCCCTAAGTAGTAAATTTGCACATTCAAATTTGAGAAGCACGCTTCTAAAGAATTTCATCGACATTTTCTTCTAGAACTGGTGAGGTGGGTGAATAGTTCTTAACTGGAAGTCATTGGTGAGCTCTTAACCGCAGCTGCTGAGGAAAAACAATGAAGAAACGAAGCCAACACCAGCAAAGGCTATAAATGGAAGGCTATGTAGACAACCAATATTATTAAATACAGATATGGGAATCTTCTATTAAAATGGTCTTTAAAAATATATCTTTTGCAGTGCTAGGCTTATTTGATTTATCAATTCATCATTTTATGAAACATCTGTGGACAATATACTAGTGAAAAGTGGGCTTTGGTTATTTTCCAAATGAATAGCACTGTCTCCTGCTGTTAAGCTTTTCACAATTCTCATGACCATGGACTTTGCAGAGGAAAAAATAAACCTCTTCAAGGCTTGCTGCACTGCATAAGCAAATTCTATTCCTCTCCCACAAGCTGCAAAAATGGTCACATGACCAAAGCTAACTAAATGGGTGGGTAAAAGATTCCATAGAAAGATTCTTGTCGTGCCTTTCCATCTAGCACCATGTAGCTGTTTGTCAGTAATTTTCATTTCTGCCAAAATGTGTTATTCAATCTCCTTTGCCAATGGGTTATGTAGAATTTACTCAATAAGAATGAACACACTGGAGAATTAGGTCTTGACTCAGCTGTTATAACAGCTTTTTGCATTTTTCATTGTCTTGGAATGCAAAAAGGTTTTACAGGAATGATAAGCAGGAATCAGCCATGATGATATGGTGCTGTCATTCATTTTTAACACATGGGTTTGGATTCAAGAGCCAACCAGAGTTCCAAACACTATTAGAGAGAAAAACAACCACTTTGAAGTCCAGAACTGGGCCTGTGGACATGAGGATCAATTTGACAAATGATTTCTTGCTCTAGTTCTCTTTTGACTTTTGTAGTATTTCTGAAGCAAACTTTTTAAATTTTAGTATATCATTTTAAACCTAGATTTTAGGTTCAGAGAAAGGTTTTAAAATTATATGTGGGAAGACGCTTCATAAACTATACAGCAGCATCTTTATTTTGGTTATTGTAGTGGGATTATAGTTCACATTTCATATAATTCCAAATAATGAAGAAACCTAATATTCCAAATAATGACGATTACTTGGTTAATGAGCCTCCCTAAATAAAGTAGCAGCTTTTCACAACTTCATGGAAGGCCTAATCAGCCTGACTTTGCCTCACCTGGTGACCTGCACTTGTAGGAGCTATTTCCATGAAATATTTTTCTGTAGTCATAGCATCAGCCTTTTCGTACAGTTAAAATATTCAGCTGCTAGTTGTTCTCTTAAATTGCTAGTGGAAATGTGAATTGGTAAAATCCTAGAGGTTAATTTTGCAAAATGTATCAAAATTACAGATACATAAATCTTTTGACCCATGAATTCTAGTTCTAGAGATTTATCCTACAGAAATGTTTACGTGTGTGAAATAATGTATGTATAAGGTTATTTTGAACAACAAAGATTAAAAACAACCTAAATACCCATCAATGGGAGACTAGCTACATAAATTTTGTTACATCCATGGAATACCATGAAACTGTGAAAAAAAAAAATGAAGTAGCCTCCTTTGCGTAGTGATTTAGAAATACTGGGTGGGCCCAAAATTTCATTCGGTTTTTTCCATAAGATGGCTCTAGTAGTACTTAGTTGTCTTTAACGTCATTCGAAACAATTTTTGTTAGATTGTATGTGACAGCTGTCATATCAGTGTGCATTAAAAAAAAAAGACTTATTGGGACTTCCCTGGTGGTGCAGTGATTAAGAATCTGCCTGCACAAGCCCTGGTCCGGGAAGGTCCCACATGCCACGGAGTAACTAAGCCCATGCACCACAACTACTGAGCCTGTGCTCTAGGGCCCGCAAGCCACAACTATTGAGCCCATGTGCCACGACTACTGAAGCCCACATGCCTAGAGCCCAGGCTCCACAACAAGAGAAGCCACCACAATGAGAAGCCCGAGCACCGCAACAAAGAGCAGCCCCCACTCACCGCAACTAGAGAAAGCCCACACGCAGCAACAAAGACCCAATGCATCCAAAAATAAATTAAATTAAATAATAAAATACAGTAAAAAATAAAGTAAAAAAATCAAAAAGACATCAAAATTGGTGAATTTTTGTGTAGCCATTTTAATATTGAAGATGGAAGAAAAAAAGCAACATTTTTGGCATATGCTTTATTATTTCAAGAAAGGTAAAAATGCAACTGAAACACAAAAAAGATTTGTGCAGTGTATAGAGAAGGTGCTGTGACTGATCAAACGTGTCAAAAGTGGTTTGCGAAGTCTCGTGCTGGAGATTTGTTGCTGGATAATGCTCCACTGTCGGGTAGACCAGTTGAAGTTGATAGCAATCAAATCGAAACAATAATCAAGAACAATCAACAGTATACCACGCAGGATACTCAAAATATCCAAATCAAGAATTGAAAATCATTTGCACCAGCTTAGTTATGTTAATTGCTTTGATGTTTGGGTTCCACATAGGTTAAGCAAAAAAAACCTTCTTGACCATATTTCCGCATGCGAGTCTCTACTAAAACATAATGAAAAGTTCCATTTTTAAAACAAATTGTGACGGGCGATGAAAAGTGGATACTGTACAACAATGTGGAACGGAAGAGATCATGGGGCAAGCGAAATGAATCACCACCAACCACACCAAAGGCTGGTCTTCATCCAAAGAAGGTGATGTTTTGTATACAGTGGGATTGGAAGGGAGTCCTCTATTATGAGCTCCTTCTGGAAAACCAAATGTTTATTTCCAATAAGTACTGCTCCCAATTAGACCAACTGAAAGCCACACGACGAAAACTGTCCGGAATTAGTCAACAGAAAACGCATAGAGTCAAGGGATGGAGGGAATACGGGGATATGTGTATAAAAATAGATGATTGAACTTGGTGTACCCCCCACAAAATAAATAAATAAATAAATAAAATTAAAAAAAAAAGAAAACGCATAATCTTCCATCGGGATAACAGAAGACCACATGTTTCTTTGATGACCAGGCAAAAACTGTCACAGCTTGGCTGGGAAGTTCTGATTCCTCTGCTGTATTCACCAGACATTGCACCTTCAGATTTCCATTTATTTCGGTCTTTATAAAATTCTCTTAATGGAAAAAACTTCAATTCCCTGGAAGACTGTAAAAGGCACCTGGAACAGTTCTTTGCTCCAAAAGATAAAAAGTTTTAGGAAGATGAAATTATGAAGTTGCCTGAAAAATGGCAGAAGGTAGTGGAGCAAAAGGGTGAACACGTTGTTCAATAAAGCTCTTAGTGAGGATGAAAAAAGTGTCTTTCATTTTTACTTAAAAATCCAAAGGCACTTTTTGGCCTACCCAATATATCCAAGATATACTGTTAATGGAAAAAAGCAAGGAGCAGAATATAATATGCTACCATTTAGGTAAAAGGGGAACATTATATATACATACATAAACACAAAAGAAAGCATGTATACATAAAGAAAAAATATATATATATACACAAAAAGCAAATAATATTGCTGTGGAGAGGAGAACTCGATGTCTGGGGGGCAGAGATGTGAAGGAAACTTTTTACTATAGACTCTTTTACACTTTGAATTTAGAACTATGTGAATTCATTACTTCAAATGTTTAAACGTTTAAAAAGTCAATGTATACATCTGTACTTTATTTCCTTTTAAAGCACAGCTGCCTACAGATTGTGGAGGAGTCTGACCTGTTGGCCATGTTGCCACCCTTTTGCTCCATCAGAGTCACTTCTTTGGGTTATGGCTGACCCAGGTGATAGCCCACCTCTTCCCACAGCTCCATCCACTTTGACCCACATACAGGCTCAGCCTAACCCCAGCCCTAGGATCAAACAATTCCCCCTTGGATAAGACGGTGATAGAAGACCCCTAGTGCCACGCTGGGACCCAGCATCAAGTTGACCCAACTGTTATCTGACTCTTTTGTGAGGACCAGTAAGGGGATGCCCACATTGTTCCTGACACGTGGTCACCTTCCTTGTCCCGGGTATCCAACCCTCACTGTTGATAATTTGCCTTCCATGGGACTAGGTCCTGCCAGGCTTTTGTCAGTACTGGTTCCAGGGACTGAAGTTGTTGCATCTGCTGGCAGATGTCCCTTAAATAGACTCCCTGCCTGTCTGCCTGCCTCAGTCTCAGAACATTGCCTTCCACTAGAACCTTGGTCACCAAGTTCTGCCCTCTGGTTGAGAAACCCCATACCTCTGTTCCCATGTTTGGTCCTCCTATGCTGTCCATCTTATTTGTTTTTCTTCCCTGTCAAACTCTTTAGTATTGTTACCATTATTACTTCTATGCTGTGTTAGACCTGCTGGAATGAATTTTGTGTTTGTGCCTGGAGCTAGGGCACAAGGGCCAAGGTGCAGCCTATCTCCTCCCAGGCTGTCTCATCTCATTGCTCAACACCAGACAAGCTGGACACTGGGAGCAACTCCACTGTTAAAAGTGTACATCCCTTACTGGAGGGTCTTCTGTGCTTCCTCTGAAATTTAGTCTGATTGAAGTTTTGTTTAAATATCTATAATCCTTCAGTTACTCATTGGCAACAGACACATTTCATGGAGGCTTAAGATTTCAACTTTTAAAGACAATGCCAAGAAATAGATTAAGTATAATCACTCACCAACACAAGAGATTAGTAGAAGCCATGGAAGGCATTACAGGGGCTTAGAACACTGCTTCTCAAACTTTAGTGTTTATTAGGAGGGAGAGCTCGTTAAAGCAGCGTGCTGGGCCCTGCCACCTGATGTTCTGATTCAGTATACCTGGGGTGGGGCCAAGAATTTGCAGTTTTTAAAAGTTCCCAGGTGATGGTAATGCTGCTGGTCCGGGTGTAGAGGCTAAGATGAGAAAACTGAGGTATAGAAGGATTATGTGACTTGCCCAAGGTCCCATAGCTAATGCATAGTGGAACCAAAATTTTGAATCCAGGTATTTTTACTTCAGAACCATCACTACATTATTATAGTCTTTTTGGTGAAAACAAACAAAAAATACAACATAAACAAACTTAAAATATAAAATCTAAAGCAAAAATGATCATTTTAAAAGGATCATTGTGATTTAATACTATTAAATGTATTGATTTTTTTGGCAACATCTATTTCTTCAGCAGCCTGATAGTCTCTAATGCTATTAACCATTAAACATGTTTCCTCAAGAGTTTTAATTATTTTCAATTTAGAAGAAAAATATTTATTGAGCATCATTGATATGGTAATCAGGGATAGTAATTATCAACAATGCACTTCAGCAAAATAACAAATAATTTAAATTATTTCTAGTTGAATTTTTAAGAGTTTAATGCAAAGCTATAATTTCATTAGCCATGATTCTGTTGAACTACAAATATTCCTTGGGACCTTTTCTGTATTTCTCACAGTGGAATCTTTATGTATTTGAAAAATTTGCAGTAAGAAATGCAAACAAGTCAGCAATTGTCCTTACCTTTAAAATCATGTGTCTAGCCAGGTACTTTATCAATCACATGATTAAAAACAGTCGGCTGTGTTTTCTTGTTAAAGCTGGCAACAAATATTTAAATACTGTTGCTGTTTAGGGAAAAATATGATACACTCAAGAGAAGAACAGTATGTGATCATAATATTTTTCAAGCTAGTAAAGCAGTAATGTGTGAGAAATTAGAGGGAATAATGTATATTTAAAATTTCTGAAAAAAAGAAGAGAGTGGAAAAATAAAAATAATAAATAAATAAATTTAAAAAGTCAACTACAATTCCTTCCCCTTAAAAAAGTGCCAGAGTTATGGTACTATAATAAAACAGAGCAAAAATCTTTAAAGTATCACTAAATGTTACTGACATGTGACCAAAAGAGTCATCCATGCAGATAACATGAAAAAAATATAATTATCACTTGTTTTAAGATAATCCTTTATCTATTGATATATATCTTATAATGTGTAATTCCAACTGTCTTCCTCATACTTACAGCTAAGAAGTGGCCAATTATTAATCTGCCTCTGCCACAGCACTTTATCTTTACTTTACCAACAAAGACATCAGAAGCATTTAGACTGAAAAGCCAGCAAGCTTAGAAAGCATTGAGAAATGCTCTTGGCATACCAGTGAACTATAGGTAGGCAGGCTCTCTGTGTACGTGCAAGCTTTGTTCCATTCCAACAATGGGGGCATCAGTAGCAAATGTAACAAGTGTGTTCATTGGTGAAATGGAGATTCTGAATTATGCAAGGTAATTTTCCCAATAAAATGATCTATCATGATACCAATTACATATTTCTGTTCATATTTTCATCGTACTATATAACTGGGTCTAGTAATACTTAGAACATTAGACTTAAATGAAACTGCAAAACAAATAGAATGCTTTATTACCAGATAAACCACTGGAATAGAGATTAGATAATTTAGAACATATATGGAGTCTCACCCTCACTGTTGTTCAGGTCACCAAGCTGCAAAATAAAATTTGTGGGTATGTACCATAATGCAGTAGACAGAATTCTAGGAGTTGCAGAAATCTGCATTGAGGTCCTATGTGCATAGAATAAAATACTACATGGCTGGGCAAAGAACAACTCCTGAAGAAAGAACTTCCAGGAAGTTGTATTCAATCAATTCCCAGAGTTCACACAGGACCAGGGATCTTCAAGTTTTTACCAACCTGACTAGAGAGACTTTGATTCCAGAAATGTCATACCTTAGGAGTATGGCTAATCTAGCCCTAAAGAAAAGGCTACTCTAGACCCGCCCCAAAAATTCTTAAAAGAAAGTCTTGAAGAGATCAAGCTGACCTACAAATAATATAACTGCCTGCCAAAACAAGTCCAATAGTATTTAAAGTAATACGGCAAATTCTAGGATTCAACTATGTGAAATTCATAATGCCTGACATCCAGTCAGAAATTACCTAGCATGCAAAGAAATAGGAAATATGACCCACAGGGAGAAAAATTAGTAAATAGAACCAGAAGCAGGAATTACAGAATGATAGAGTTAACAGACAAAAATGATAAAACAGTTATTGTATTTCCAATACAGTAAAGTAAAAATAGGAAGTATAGTAAAAGAAAATATAAACAGAATGAAAATAGAGGTGGAAGATAAGGAAAAAAGAGCCAAATGGAAATTCTAGATATGAAAAACACAATACCTGAATTTATAATTTCACTGGATGAGATGAACAGATGATTAGACCCCACAGAAGACCAGAGAGAGGACTTGAAGATATAGCAATAGAAACTCTCCAAAATAGTTTAGACAAAGAGAAATAGCTAAGAAACAACACACAGAGCCTCGATGATGTATACAAAAATATCAAGTGGTTTAACATATACACAATTGGAATCCCAGGAAAGGAGAAAGAAAAGGAACACAAAAATATTTGAAGAAATAATGGCCAAAATTTTTTCCAAAATTGATTTTTAAAATCTAATAAACTTCAGTAGGTGAATGAACAACTAAATTGTGATACATCCAGACAACGGACTATTATTCAGTGCTAAGAAGAAATGAGTTATCAAGCCATGAAAAGATATGGAGGGATCTTAAATGTGCATTACTAAGTGAAAGGTAAGAATGCTACATATTGCCTGATTCTAACTATGTGACATTCTGGAAAATACAATATCATGGAGACAGTGAAAAGATCAGCAGTTGCCAGGCAGGGACTGGGGTCAGGGTGGGGATGGGGATGAATAGGCTGAACACAGAAGATTTTTAGGACAGTGAAAATATTTTGTATTTATTATAATGATGGATATATGTCATTATACTTTTATCCAAACCTACTGAATGTACAATACCAAGAGTGAACTCTAATGTAAACTATGGACTTTGGGTGATTATAACGTCGATGTAGGTTCATCCTTGGTAAAAAAAAAAAAAAGTACCATTTTGGTGAGTGATGTTGATAATGAGAGAGGCTATGCATTTATGGGAGCAAAGGGCATATGGGAAATCTCTGTAGCTTCTTCTCAATTTTATTGTAAACCTAAAACTGCTCTTAAAAAAGTAATCTTTTTTTTTAAAAATCATAGACCCAAATAGCTCACAGACCCAAATAGCTCAAGAAAACCCAAACATGATAAACACAAAGAAAACCACACCAAGACCCATCCAAGTCAAACTGTTAAAAAACAGAAATCAAGGGGACTTCCCTGGCAGCACAGTGAATAAGACTCTACGCTCCCAATGCAGGAGGCCCGGGTTCAATCCCTGGTGAAGGAACTAGATCCTACATGCATGCCACAGCTAGGAGTTCGCATGCCACAACTAAAGGAGCCCGCAAGCTGCAACTAAGGAGCCTGCAAGTCGCAACTAAGGAGCCCGCCTGCCACAACTAAGACCTGGCAGAACCAAATAAATAAATAAATATTTAAAAAACAAAACAAAACAGAGATCAAGAGAAAATCTCATCAGTTCTCTGAAAAGAGACTCTCCACTTCATGAAGTGTTAATAAAGTTGTTTGTATCACCTAAAATTAGAGAGAGAGAAAAACTTAAAAGGAGACAGAAAAGAAATGCACATTATGTACAAATGTACAAATGTAAAAATCACTATAGACTTTTTTTTTTTTTTTAGACTTTTCTTTAGAAACTATGAAAAGCAGGTCTTTACAGAGCTGGAAGAAAAAAAAGTTGACTTAGAATTCTCTACTCAGAAAATACATCTCCTCCAAAAATGAAGGTGAAGAAAAGAGTTTTCAGACAAACAAAAACTGAGAGGATTTGATACCAGCACACTTGCACTACAAGAAATATTAAAAGTTCTTCCAAGGGATATGATACCAGAAACTTAAATCTACACAAAGGAATGAAGAGTGTTGAAATGGTAAATATGTGGTTAAATATAAAAGTCATTTTCTTAATTTTCTAATTCTTTCACAAGATAACTACTTAAAGCAAAAATAATTGTGATGTACTGTGGGGTTTATAACATATGTAGAAATTAACACAAAGGCCGGGAGAAGAGAAAGGGAAGTACACTGTTGTATGGTTCTTACACTATATGTGAAGTGATATAATATTATCTAAAAACAAATTGTGATAAGATAAAGGAGCATTTTGTAAACCCTAGAGCAAATACCTCAAAACAAACTAATAAAGAGGTGTAGAGCATAAGCCAATAGTGGAGAAAAAGAGGAATACAAAAGTACTCAACTAAAGACAGGAAAAGGGGGGAAAGGGAATAAAGAACAGATGGACAAGTAATAAAACAAAGAGCAAATGTTAGATTTAAAGTTAATCATACTGATATATTAAATGTAAATGGTCTAAATCCTCCAATTAAAAGGCAAAATTAGCAGGCAGGGTTTGAAAAAATAAAAAAAGCAAGATCTACCTATATGCTGTCTACAAGAAGCAAAAACCAGCAGAAGAGACATGAAAGAAGATGAGAAAGCCAAAATTATCATTGGAGATTTCAACATAATTCCCATAGTAATTGAGAGAAAAACAGACAGGAAATTGATAGGAGTAAGGAACACAATACAATCATTCAGCTTGACCTAATTAAAATTAAAATTAAATTTAATATTTAAATTAAAATTGGAAAAACTCCATACGACTACAGAATACATGTTCAAGTGCACATGGATCATTCACCAAAATAGACTATATGCCGAGCCATAATACAAGCCAATAAATTTAAGAAGATTATAACCATACAGAGCATGCTGCTTAACCACAACTGAATTAAATTACAAACCAACAAGAGAACAATATCTGGAAATGTCCAAATATTTGGCAATTAAACATAGTACTTCAATAAAACACATGAGTAAAAGAAGAAATCACAAGGAAATTTTATAACTTTAAATACACTATAAAAGAAGAAATGTCTAAAACAAAAGATCTAAGCTTCTACCTTAAGAAGCTAGAACAAAAAAATCAACTATAATTTAATTTTTTTAAAAAGAAGCTAGAAAAAGAACATATTAGACCCAAAGAAATAAGAAGAAAGGGAAAAGTAAAGATAGGAATGGAAATCAATAAAATAGAAAATGGACAAATAATAAAGAAAAACAATGAAACCAAAAGCTGGTTCTTTGAAAATGTCACTAAAGTTGATAAACCTCTAGCTAGATCAAGGAGAGAGAGAAGACACAAATTACCAGTAACAGGAATAAAAGAGGGCATATCTATAGATCACAGAGACTATATATTTATATAATGATTAACACTGTAAGTTTAACAACTAAATGAAAGCACAAATTCCTTGAAAGACAAAAATTACCAAAATGGAATCAACAAGAAAAAGACAAGAAGAAAAACCCTATATCAATGACAAAAATTGAATTCACAAATAACCATTCCAGAAAGAATACTCTAGGCACAGATGGCTTCACTGAATTCTATGAAACACATAAGGAAAATATAATACTAATCCAACTGAAATTGTTCAGAGAAAGAAACACTTCCCAACTCATTTTATGAGACTAGCGTTATCCTGATACCCAAACCTGGTAAAGAGATTACAAGAAAATAGAACTACAGACTAGTATTCCTCATAAACATACACACAAAATTCTTAATAAAATATCAACTCAAATCCAGCAATATATAAAGGATACTACATCCGACCAAATGGTATTTATCTAAGGAATATAGGTTGGTTTACCATTTGCAAATCAATCAATAAAATTGGCCATATTAACAGACTGAAAAAAAAAATTGTATGGAAATTCCCTTTTGATCCAGTGGTTTGGATTTGGCACTTTCACTGCCAGGGCCTGAGTTCAATCCTTGGTGAGGGAACTAAGGGAAAAGAAAACTGTATGATCATATCAATATCAAAAAACCCTCCACATTTTACAATGTTCAACTCTCATTCATAATAAAATCACTCAGAATATTAGGAATAAAAGACAAGTTCCTTAATCTGATAAAGAATGTCTATGTTAAACCTACAGCTAACATCATATTTAATGTTAAAGAATAAATGTTTTCTCAGTAAGACAAGGAACAGGACCAAAACACCAATCTTCACTATTTCTGCTTAATATTGTACTAGCCAGTGCAATAAATCAGGAAAAAGATATAAATGGCATACAGACTGGGAAGTAAAAGGTAAAATTGTACTTATTCATAGATGACATGATCATGTACATAAAATAACCTAAGGAATCTACAAAAAAAGCCACTGGAACTATAATAATAGGTGAGTTTGGCAAGTTTGCAAGAGATATGAGACAAAAATACAAAAATCAACTATATGTCTATCTACAAGTAATGAACAGTGGGAAATTGACATTTTAAAAATACCATTTACAGTAGCATACAGACTGAAAGTAAAAGGAAAATTTAAATACTTACGTACTTTCAAATACATGAAATAGAAATAAATTTAACAAAATATATTCTAGACATAGACACTGAAAACTTCAAAACATTACAGAAAGAAATTTAAAAAGACCTAAATAAAGGCAAAGATATAGCATATTCATGGATTGGAAGGTTCAATATTGTTGATATCTGTTCTCCCCAAATTTATCTATAGAATCAATGCAATCCAAATAAAAATCCTACCAGTCTTTTTTTTTTTAAAGAAATTGACAAGCTATTTCTAAGCTTTATGTGGAAATGCAAAATAACTAAATTAGCCTAAACAATTTTGAAAAAGAAGAACAATGTTGGAGGATTTACATAACCTGATTTCAAGACTTAGTAAACCACTGGATATCCGTATGAGAAAAAAAAGCAGTTTTACTTTGCCTTATACCATACACAAAAATGAGCTCAAAGTGGATCATAAACCTAAATGTAAAACCTAAAATAGAAAACTTTTACAAGAAAACATAGGAGAAAATTTTGTGATCTTCGGATAAGAAGAAATTTCTTAGATAGGACCCAAGAAATGTGAACTATACTAGAAAAAATTAATACATTGAACCTAATCAAAATTTAAAACTACTGCCCATTGAAAATCAATAATGAGAAAATTTAAAAACAAGGCACTGAGAGAAAATATTCCCAATATATAATATATATATATATCTGACAAAAAATTTGTATGCATAAAGAACTCTTAAAACAGTAAGGTAACCCCCCAAGATATAGGAAAAAAATTTGAACATACTTTAGTAAAGAAGATATAGAAACGACCCATAAATACATGAAAAGATGTTCAATATCATTAGTAAATGAAAAAATGTAAATTAAAACCACCCACTAGATTGCTAAAATTAAAAAGGTTAACACCACTGAGTTGACAAGGATGTGAAGCAACTGTAATTCCCATACCTTGTTATTGGGAATAAAAAAATGCTACACCTGTTTTGGGGAACAATTTTACAGATTCAAAGTTAAATGTATACTTAGTATACAATCCAAAAAAAATGAAAACATACAAATGAAAACATACAAAGATTTGTGCCCAAATGTGCACAGCAATTTTGTTCATAGTAGCCAAAAATTAGGAACAATATCAAAATGTATCAATAGAAAAGTGGTTAAACAAATTATGGTATATCCATATGAAAGAATACTATTCAGCAACAAAAAAAAGAACAAACTATTTATACACACAACACAGATGAATCTCAAAACATTATGATGAGTAATAAAAGGCAGACATACTATATGATTCCATTCATATGAAATTCTAGGAAGAGCAAAACTAATCTATAGTGACAGAACGGTGCAGCAAAAAAGAAAAAAAAAGTTGACAAACTTCACTCTCATGGGCCAAGCATGATCTGCAGTCTATTTTTGCAAAATCAGTAAGCAAAGAAACGCCTTTCCCATTTTTCTTAGAAGGTTGAAAAGACGCAAAAAAGACACATGAACATTACATGGAATTCAAATTTCAGTATCCATAAACAAACTGTTATTGGAACGCAGTTGATTATTCCGATACAACCACACCTATTCGTTTATGTACTGTCTATGGCTATTTTCATGCTACAGCAGCAGAGTTGAGTAGTAGCAAGAGAGACTGTATGGCCTACAAAGCTACACTATTTACTATCTGACCCTTTACAGAAAATTTTGCTAACCCCTGGGCTAAGCCATCAAATGCCATGCAGTTTCCACCCTGCTCACTAAAATACTCTCTGAGCCCTGACCTGCCATGTACGAAGTATGACCACCCAGAGCTACCATGCTGTGGGCAGCCAAGCCACAAGGAAAACCAAATGCAGGCACTCTGGCAGACAACGCCAGCTGAGCCCAGACTCCAAAGCATCCTATCCCGGGCACCAGACATATAAATGAAGTCTC
Source organism: Hippopotamus amphibius kiboko (assembly GCF_030028045.1). NCBI lineage: Eukaryota > Metazoa > Chordata > Mammalia > Artiodactyla > Hippopotamidae > Hippopotamus > Hippopotamus amphibius. The sequence continues at coordinate 100,181,597 of NC_080203.1, read as the reverse complement.
CTGGTGATTCTTTCGCCCCGCTGTTCAGGTCATCCCCAGACATTTCAGTCTCCCAGCTGAGGCCCCAGACATCATAGAGTAGAGACGAGCTTACCCCACCATGTCCTTTGTGAATTCCTGATCCATCTGTAATAAAATACTAGTTGATTTTTGCCACTAAACTTGGGGTGCTTTGTTAAATAGCAGTGCATTACCAAAATAGGTAAAACCTACATTAATAGGGAAAAAAAGGATAATTATGAATCTGGTTTTAAAGCAAACACACACACACAAACACAAACACACTTACAGAGGAAACCAACCAGTAAATCTTTTTAAAGATTTTCCCCACTTGGGTTATTACTTCTTAGAGAATGAATTTTCCACAAAATTCCAGCACATAACATCAAAAATATTCAAAGCTCCAGAGGGCTGCCACTATGAGTCATCATGACGCAGTCTGGGTAGAACTGGCAAAGGCTGCCTTTTATTTTTATGAAAAGGGATATGTTTATTTCAGAAATGCAGGATTGGTGTGCAACTTGAAAGTAAATGCTATTCACCGTATTAACAGAATAAAGAAGCAAAATCATGAGTATCTCAAAATACATTAAAAGCATTTAATATAACATTCACTCATGATAAAAAAAAAAAAATTCTTAGAAAGCTCCAAATAGAAATGGGTTTCCTGGGACTTCCCTGGTGGTCCAGTGGCTAAGACTCCACACTCCCAAAGCAGGGGGCCCGGGCTCAATCCCACATGCCACAACTAAGAGTTTGCATGCCGCTACTAAAGATCCAGCGGGCCACAAGGAAGATCCCACATGCGGCAACAAAGATCCCACATGCCACAACTAAGACACGATACAGCCAAATAAATAAATAAATAATAAGTAAATGAAGTACTATCTATAAAAATATTGAATCACTATGTTGTACACCTGACACTAATGTAATATTGTAAATCAACTATACTTCAATTAAAAAAAAGAAATTTTAAAAAATAAAGTTATCGGGACTTCCCCCAGTGGTTGGGACTTCACCTTCCAGAGCAGGGAGTACAGGTTCGATCCGCAGTTGGAGAGCTAAGAGCCCACATGCCACGCAGCCAAAAAACCAAAACATAAAGCAAAAGAAATATTGTAACAAATTCAATAGACTTTAAAAATGGTTCACATCAAAAAAATAAAATCTTTTAAATAAATACATAAATAAATAAGCAAATTAAAGTTACCAGTGCTATTATTGAGAATATTAAGATGCTTTCATGTCTAAATGATTAAAATGACATTAGAAATAAAGAATGACATGTAATGCACAAATAGCCCCCAACGCATTTTTTTTTTTAAGTATAAAAAGTATAAACAACTACAATGGAAAGTCTGCAGAGGCATTCTTCTGGAAGACTTGGGGTTGGGGAACCAGAAACACAGGGCTAGAGCGTCCTAGGAGGTGATCTACTAGAAGACTTGGAGGCTCACCACTTACCTAGAAGGATACAGAACACCCCCAATAAAATTAAAGGGAAGTTGAACTTCTTTGGAACTCAGTATTCATTTTCTTTCTAACTGTTCAATGACTAAAAATGCCTGTTAAAATAGGCCTTTATATCCTGCCAGAGAGAGTTTGCCAAGGTTGGCAGATTTTGAACCCAAATATTGCTCAAGCATTCAGGGCAGAGCTCCAAATGTATAGAGTTTGTTTCTCCCCCTTGCCAAAGTTGCATCGGGCCCTTTTCAAAGGCATCTTAATTTCATTTTTCCAGCAGCATAAGTCACCCATAAAGTGATGATTTTGGCTTTTGCAATCAGAACGCAAAGGTACCATCCTGCTCCAGGAGGGAGCCCCTATGGTGATGAAGGTTAGCTGAGCCCAAGCCTTGGCAAAGAGCCCCTTCCAGTATGATGGTAGGTTTGCCTGCTGGCCTGGAGAAGAGCCTCCCTTAAGTACCAATATACACAGTTCACTAACCCACTAGAACTCCTGAGGCAAAGCACCATAGAAGAGCTTGGAAGGTTCCTTTCCCTGTCCCCACCCCGCAATGCACCACAAAGCAATAGGATGGACTATTAATCCTTGAGCAAAAGGGTCTAGGTTAGTTCTGGAATAACTATGACATACAGATGGAGATACCTCCACTCCTGCACCCAGCCCCCTCCCCCCCGAAGCCTCTTATTTGCCACCAGAATGACCTTTTTTCTGCTTTCCTGTGGGTTGCTTGACCTTTTTTTAAAAATTCCATTTTGATTTATCTGTAGTGTTCTTTGGATATATCTCTCTGTACAGCATTTTTAGTGGTTGCTCTAAGTATTATATACACATAATTTCTCAGTCTACTGGTGTCGACATTTTATCAGTTAAAGTGCAGAAACTTTACTTCCTTTTACGACTTTACCCTCCCCCATTCATAATATAATTGTCTTTATTTTCCTCTACATACACTGAGAACTAGCCAGTGTTATAATTTTTGCTTCAACCATCAAACATAATTTAGAGGGCTTCCCTGGTGGTGCAGTAGTTAGGAATCCATCTGCCAATGCAGGGGACAGGAGTTTGAGCCCTGGTCCGGGAAGATCCCACATGCAGTGGAGCAACTAAGCCCATGTGCCACAACTACTGAAGCCCTCTTGCCTAGAGCCTGTGCTCTGCAACAAGAGAAGCCACCGCAATGAGAAGCCCACGCACCACAATGAAGAGTGGCTCCCACTCATCACAACTAGAGAAAGTCCGTGCACAGCAACGAAGACCCAATGCAGCCAATAAATAAATAAATTATTTATTTGTTTATTTTTAAAAAAGCATAATTTAGAAAACTCAAGAAAGAGAATGAAAGTCTATTGTATTTACCCATATTTTTGCTCTGTTTTTCTTCCTTTCTGATGGGCCAAGATTTCCTCTTTTATCATTTTCTTTCTATTTAGAGAACTTCCGTTAGCCATTCATAAGGGTAGGTCTGGAGGCAACAAATTCTCTTAGTTTTTTTTGTCATCAGATAATGTCTTGATTTCCCCTTCATTTCTGAAGGATATATTTGCTAGCTATACAATTCTGCTTTGAAAGTTTTCTTTCAGCACTTGAAAAATGTGCCATTTCCTTCCATCCTCCATGGTTTCTGATGAGAAGAAATCCACTATCATTCAAATTGTTTTCCTCTATAGGTAGCGTCATTTCTCCTGGCTACTTTCAAGATCTGTTCTTTGTCTTAGTTTTTCCGAAGTTTGACTATGGTGAGCCTTGGCGTGGATTTCTTGAGGTTTATCCTGTTTGGGGTTTGCTTCAGCATCTTATATCTGTAGGTGTATGTCTTTTGCCAAATTTGGGGGAATTTTAGCCATTATTTCTTCAAACACTCTTTCAGCTCTGCCGTCTTACTCCTCTCCTTCTGAGACACCCATGATCTGAATATCGGGTTTTTTTTATAGTCTTATATGTTCCTGAAGTGCTGTTCTTTTTTCTTCTATTTTTTTCTTTTCTTTTCTTTTTCTTTTTTTTTTTTTTTTTGTCTATTTTCCCTCCATTGTTCAGATTGGGTAATTTCTATTCCATCCTCAATTCCTCAAATTCTCTCTTTCCTCTATCTGCTATATTCTGCTGTTGAGTCTATGCACTGATTTTTTTTCTTTTTGTGAATTTATTTATTTATTTTATTGGCTGTGCTGGGTCTTTTTTTGCTGTGTGCGGGCTTTCTTTAGTTGCGGTGAGTGGGGGTTACTCTTCATTGTGGTGCACGGGCTCTAGGTGCATGGGCTTCAGTAGTTGCAGCACATGGGCTCAATAGTTGTGGCTCATGGGCTCTAAAGCACAGGCTCAATAGTTGTGCACGGGCTTAGTTGCTCTGTGGCATGTGGGATCTTCCTGGAGCAGGGCTCATTGGCAGGCGGATTCTTAACCACTGTGCCACCTAGGAAGCCCTATGCACTGATTTTTTAATTTCAGTTATTGCAATTCTTAGGTCTAAAATTTCGATTTGGTTCTTCCTTATACAGTATCTTGAATTTCTTTTCCGAGATTTTTTAAAAAATTTCTTTCAAGCCTGTTTGTGATTATTCATTGAAGTACTTTTGACGGCTGCTTTAAAATCCTTGTCAGATTATGCTAACAATTCTGTCATCTTGGTTGTCTTTTCTCATTCAAATTGAGATCTTCCTGGTTCTTGGTATGACCAGTGATTTTTGATTGAAACCGGCACATTTGGGGCAGTGTAGTGTTATAAGATTCCAAATATTATTTAAATCTTGTATGTTAGCAGACCTCCTCTGAAGCTGCTCAGACAGAGGAAGTGAGGACACTGCCTAGCCACTGCCAGGTGGGGGTGAAAGTCCAGTTTCTCCACTCGGCCTTTGTTGACAAGTGCAGAGGTGTGCTCCTTGTTACTGCTGGGCAGAGGTGGGAGTTCAGGCTCCCCACTAGGTCTCTACTGATACCACCCTGCCTGGAAGTGTTAAAGGTGCTCCATTAACCCTCACTGACACCATGGGGCAGGTGGCCTAATAACCTCTGAGCCATGGTGAAATTCTTGATCCTGCACTAGATCTCCTTTGATACCATCCTGGAGACAGGGAGAGGGGTACCTTGTTACTGCCTTGGGGGGAGAGGGGTGAAAGCTCAGGCTCCCAGGTGGTTTCCATTGGCACCAAGGGGTAGGGGGCTCCTTACTACCCAACAAGGATGTAAGTCCTGCCTTCCCATTCATCCTTCACTGATACCACTTGGGTGGGGGAAGGGATGGCTTGGGGCCCTTCCTTACAGTATGGCAAAGGTGGAGGTCCCCACTTGGTCTTTGCTGGCAGAGTGGGGCCACAGTTTTTGTTCTGTGATGTTTGCCTGGAGTAGAGTGATTATGGTCTACAAGTTTTGCTAGACTGTTCTTTTCCGGGTCATTTGACTAGAAAGGGCAGGTTTTTCTTACAATCCTTTTTTTTTTTTTGGTCTACACCTGTTGATATTTTTGGGATGCTGGCTTCTCCAGTACCCAGTCAGGGAGATGTGAGACAAAAAGAAAACTCTGGGAGTTTACCACCATGCTATTTCTTGAGTTCTGAGGCCCCTGACTAGTCTGCATTTTTCTCTCCTATGCTTAGAGTCTTCCTGTGCTTATTTTACTTATAAAGTCTACAGAAAAGTACATTTACTCCATCTTCCCAGAAGCAGAAGTCTCAAAGGTTGCCTTTTGGGTTTTTTGGCCATCCCGCATATCTTGTGGGATCTTAGATCCCTGATCAGGGATTGAACCTGGGCTCTCCACAGTGAGAGCTCCACAGTGAGAGTCCTAATCCCTGGACCGCCAGGGAATTCCCACAAAGGTTGCCTTTTGATATTAAGCCACAGCCAGGAAATGATTGTGCCATTGCTCTATATGTGGGTTTGGTGGGCCTCTTCTATTGTATGAGAATCCATGTGTAAATGGGGAACATTCTTAAAAGATGAATTATTGGATTAAAAAAAACTTGAAAAAGTAAGCACCTGCCAAAATTTTTCTGTCTCCCTGCTGTCAAGATTATGTAGAATAAAATGGTACTGATGAACTCAGTGACAAGAACAAGGAAGCAGATACAGAGAATGGACTGGAGAACTCGAGGTATGGGAGGGGGCGGGGGGTGAAGGGGAAACTGAGAAGAAGCGAGAGAGTAGCACAGACATATATATACTACCAACTGTAAAATAGTCAGTGGGAAGTTGTTGTATAACAAAGGGAGTCCAACTCGAGGATGGAAGATGCCTTAGAGGACTGGGGCAGGGAGGGTGGGGGGGACTCGAGGGGGGGGCGTCAAGGAAGGGAGGGAATATGGGGATATGTGTATAAAAACAGTTGATTGAACCTGGTGTACCCCCAAAAAAATAAAAAAAAATAAAAAAATAAAGAAATATAATAGATATAGAAAAGTGCACAAATTTTAAGTATATAGTTCAGTTGTCGCAAATGAACATATCTATGTGACTGCTGCCCAGGTCAAGAAATAAAACATTTTAAGTGCCAAAAAAAAAAAAAAAGATTATGTAGAATAACACAGATCCACTGTTGGGGAGGGGTGGGGAGGGGCAGTGATGAACCCAAGTATGGGAGTTTCTTTGCATGTTTTTATTGAGGTATAACTGATATGCAAAAATCTGTACATAAACATGTTTAAGCTGCACAATTTGAAAACTATATATATAGTTTTGTATATATATATATATGTATATATCTCCATGAAATCATCACCACAATCAATGTAGTGAACATACCTATTGCTCTCAACATTTTCCTGGTGCCCCTTTGTAATTCTTCCTTCCAGCCCGTCCCCAGTCCACCCTTGCCCCAAGCGACCACTGATCTGCTCTAAGTCACTATAGGTTATTTTGCATTTTTTAGAATTTTGTGTAAATGGAATATATACAGTATATGTTCATTATTGTCTGGCTTCTTTCACAGAACATAATTAGTTTGCAATTCATCCATGCTGTTGCATGTATCAATAATTTATCCCTTTTATTGTTGAGTAGTATTCCATTCTGTGGATACACCACAATTTGTTTATCCTTTCACCTGTTGATGGACATCTGGGTTGTTTCCAATTTGGGGCTATTATAGATAAAGCTGCTATGAACATTCATGTACAAGTCTTTGCATGGATATATGCTTTCTTTTCTCTTAGGTAAATATGTAGGAGTAGACCACTGGATCATGAGGTAGGTATATGTTTCACTCTTAAGAAACTGCCAAATATTTTATAAAGCGGTTGTGCCATTTTACATTTCCACCAGCAGTGTAAGAGAGTTCCAGTTCCTCTGCATCTTTGCCAATATGTGGTATAGTCAGTCTTTTTAATTTTTGCCAATCTAATAGGTATGTAGGGACTTCCCTGGTGGTCCTGTGGGTAAGTCTCCACACTCCCAATGCAGGGGGCCTGGGTTTGATCCCTGGTCAGGGAACTAGATCCCACATGCTACAACTAAGTGTTCAAATGCTGCAACTAAAGATCCTGCAGTGTGCAACTAAGACCCGGTACAGCCAAATAAATAATAAATAAATATTTTTTTAAAAAAGGTAAATAGTGTTTTCTCATGGTTTTAATTTGCATTTCCCTAATGGTAATGATGAGCATCTTTTCAAGTGCTTTTTTGCCATTCATATATCTTTTTCAGTGATGTATGTATTCAAATCACTTGCCCAAATTTTATTGGGTTGTTGTTTCCTTACTACTGAGTTGTGGGAGGCCTTTATATCTCTTAGACACAAATCCCTCATAAAATATATGCTTTGTAATGAAAAATAGAATTACCATATAATCCAGCAATTCCACTTCTGGGTATAGATGCCCCAAAATTGAAAGCAGGGACTCAAAGAGGTAATTTGTACACCTATGTTCATAGCAGCTTTATTCACAATAGCCAAAAGGTGAAAGCAACCCAAGTGTCCATCAACAGATAAATGAATAAATAAAATGTGGTATATCCATACAATGGAATGTTATTCAGCCTTAAAAAGGAAGGAAATTCTGACAAGTGCTACAACATGGATGAATCTTGACAACACTGTGCTAAATGGAATAAACCAGTCACAAAAAGGCAAATACTATATGATTCTATTATATGAAGTGCCTAGAGTAGTAAATTCACAGAAACAGAAAGTATAATGGTGATCGCCAGGGGCTGGAGCAGGGAAGAATGGGAGTTTAATGCTTATAGAGTTTTAGTTTTACAAGATAGAGTTCTGGAGGTTGGTTGTACAAGTCTATGAATGTACTTAACAGTAATTAAACTGTACACTTAAAATGGTTAAGATGGTTAAGATGTTATGTATGTTTTACAAATATTTTTTCCAGTCTGTGGCTTGTCTTTTCATTCTCTTGTGTCACTCAAAGGACAAAAGTTTTTAATTTTGATGAAGTCCAATTCATTATTTGGGGAGGGATTATACTTTTGCTGTTATATCTGAGAAGCCTTCCTGCCTCTTTGCATGCCTGGTAATCTTTTTGTTTATTTATTTCTTCATTTACTTATTTATTTATTTATTGGCTGCATTGGATCTTCCTTGCGCGCGGGCTTTCTCTAGTTGTGGAGAGCAGGGTCTACTCTTCACTGCAGTGTGCAGGCTTCTCATTGTGGTGGCTTCTCTTGTTGTGGAGCACAGCCTCTAAGTATGTGGGCCTCAGTAGTTGTGGCACACAGGCTCTAGAGCACAGGTGCAGTTGTTGTGGCACACAGGCCTAGTTGCTTCTCGGCATGTGGGATCTTCCCAGACCAGGGATCAAACCCGTGTCCCCTGCGTTGGCAGGCAGATTCTTAACCACTGCACCACCAGGGAAGTCCCATGCCTGGTAATCTTTGATTGGATGCCAGACATTGTGAATCTTACCTTGCAAGGGGCTGGATATTTCTATATTCTTATAAATATTTTTAAGGTTTGTCTGGGATGCAGTTCAGCTACTGGGAAATAGTTTTATCCTTTTGGGTCTTGCTTTCCTGATTTGTTAGGTGGGTCTGGAGCAGTCTAGGGCTAATTATTCCCTGTTACTGAGGCAAGACCTTCCTGAGTACTTCTAGTTTTGCCTTTTAATTGAGGTGTTTAACCATTTATATGTAATGTAATTTTTTATATAGTTAGATTTGAGTCCAACATCTTGCTATTTGTATTCTATCTGTCCCGTATGCTCTCTGTTCCCTTTTTCCTCTTTTGCTATCATTTTTGTGGGGGGTGTCTTAATTGAGTATTGTGTATAATTCAATTTTATCACCTTTATAGGCTAATAGCAAAAGAAGAAGTCAAAGATTCAAAACACAAGAAGATTTAATTATGTTGCTGCCTTCAACATGGAGGGGCCATGTGTCAAAGAGGGTGGGCAACCTCTAGGAGCTGAGAGTGGCCCCCAATGGACAACTAGCAAGGAAACATAGACCTCAGTTCAACAAGCAAAAGAAATTGAAGTCTGTCAACAACAAGAATTAACTTGGAAGCACATTTTTTCCCCAGAACTGCCAGACAAGGACTCTGCCTGGCCAACAATTTGATTTCAGCCTCTGCACCCTGATCAGGGAACTAAGCCATGCTGTGCCTGACTTCTGACCTATACAACTATGAGCTAATGAACAGGTGTTGTCTTAAGCTGCCAAATTTATGGTGATTTGTTATGCAGCAATAGAAAATAACTACAGACATTTTTTTAAATTGTAATGGTTGTCTTAGGGTGTATAGTACACATATTTAACTTATCAGCCTACGTCTAAGTGATATTTTACCACTTCACTTACACTTATAGTATAAGAGCCTTACAATAGTATCCTTCCATTTCTCTCTCTTGGCCTTTATGCTTTTGTTGCCTGCACTTAACTTTTATATATGTTATAAATCCCATAATACATTGTAAATATTTTTGTTTAAATAGTAAATTGTCCTTTAAAGAGATTTACATAATAAGAAAAAAATCATATATATTTACTCATGTAGTTAACTTTTTCTGGTGCTCTTCATTCTTTTTTGTAGATCCAGATTTCCATCTGGTATCACTTTCCTTCTGCCTGAAGGACTTCCTTTAACATTTCTTGTACTGCATGTGTGCTGGTGATGAATTCTTTCAGCTTTCAGGTGACTGAAAATGACTTTTTATTGCTTTACTTTATGAAAGATATTTTTCCCAGGTATAGAATTCTAGTTTTCTTCTCATTTCTTATGTTTATTGAGTTTCTAGGATCTGTGGCTTTATAATTTCCATGAAGTTTGGAATATTTCATCTGTTATTTCTTCAAATTTTTTTTATGTCCTTCCCCCCTTTCAGGGGCTCCAGTTACCATCTACTAGACCACTTAAAGTTATCAAACATCTCACTTATGCTCTTTTACTTTTTTAAAACTTTGGATAGTTTCTATTACTATGTCTACAAATTTGCCATTTTTTTTCTACTCCAAAATCATAAATGGCACCTACAAAAACCCTACAGCTAACATTAGAATTAATAGTGAAATATTGAATATATTCTCCTTAAAAGCAGGAGCAAGGTAAGAATGCCATTCTCACCACTTCTGTTCAACATGGTATTAGAAGCCTGAGCCAGTGCAACAGGCAAGAAAAATAAAAGGCATACAGACCAAAAAGGAAAAAGTAAAATTGTCTCTATTTGCAATTGACAGGATTGTTTATTTAGAGAACCTTAAGGAATTTACACAACTATGACCTAATTTTTTAATTCACAGATTACAAAATTAATTTTTAAAAACTCAATTGTATCTTTATATGCTACTGGCAAACAATTGTAAACTAAATTTAAAACAAATTTCATGTATAACAGCATCAAAAAACATAAAACACTTAGGAATAAATTTAATATATGCACGATCTCTACACCACAGAGTATTTTTGAAAGAAATTAAAGGAAAACTAAATAGATGGGGAGATAGATCATGTTCATGATTGGAAGACAATAATGTGAATCTGTCACTTCTCCCTAAATTGGTCAATAGAGTCAATGTAACCTGTATGCAAATACCAGCAGTTATTTTTGTAGATATTGAAAATCTAGTTCTAAAGTTTACATGGAAATATAAAGGACCAAGAACATCTGAAGAATTTGAAAACGGAAGAACAAAGTTTGAGAACTTACACTACATGACTTTAAGACATTGTACAGCTATGCTAATCAAGAGAATATGACACATAAATTGACAAATAGAGGTAATAGAGAGCTAGAAATAGACCCACACTTACACAGTTTGATATTTTACAAAAGCGCAAGGCAATCCAATAGGGAAAGGAAAGTTTACTCAACAAATGAAGCCGTAACAACTGGCTATCCATATGGAATGTCAACCTCTATATCACACTATACACAAAAATTAACCTGAGATGAATAATACACCTAAATGTAAGTGGTAAAAGCATATATTTTAAAAAGGAAACCTTAGAAGAATATCTTCATGATTTGTGATAGATTAAGTTGGCTAGCAAGACACAGATATCAATCAGTAACATAAAAGGAAACATTGATAAATTAGATTTCATCAAAATAAAAAAAGTCTGTCCTTAAAGCAGGCAGCTCCTGTTATAGAATAAATACTGAATAAATAAATTTGTGTTGAATGAAAAAACAAAAACAAAACCTCTGCTCATCAAAAGACTCCATTAAGGACTTCCTAGGTATTGCAGTGGTTAAGAATCTGCCTGTCAATGAGGGGGACATGGGTTTGATCCCTGCTCTAGGAAGATCCCACATGCCTCGGAGCAACTAAGCCTGTGCACCACAACTATTGAGGCTGCGCTCTAGAGCCCCTGAGCCACAACTATTGAGCCCGTGTGCCAAAACTACTGAAGCCCACGCACCTAGAGCCCGTGCTCCACAACAAGAGAAGCCACAGCAACAAGGAGCCTGCATGCCACAAAGAAGAGTAGCCCCTGCTCTCTGCAACTAGAGAAAGCCTGTGTGCAGCAACAAAAACCCAACACAGCCAATTAATTAATTAATTAATTAATTTAAAAAAGACACCATTAAGGGGACTCCCCTGGTGGTCAAGTGGTTAGAACTCCGTGCTCCACTGCCCAGGGCCTGGGTTCAATCCCTGGTCTGGGAACTAGATCCCACATGCATACTGCAACTAAGAAGCTCAAGTGCCGCAACTATGAGCCTTCATGCTTCAACTAAAAGATCCTGCATGCCTGCCACAACTAAAAGATCCCACATGCTGCTACTAAAACCCAGCGCAGCCAAAATAAATAAACAAGTAAATAATAATTAATAAGTGAAGGTATATTTAAAAAAAGAATGCATGTATATGTGTAACGAAATCCCTTTGCTGCACAGTAGATATTAACACAACATTGTAAATGAACTACACTTAAATAAAATAAATTAAACAAACAAAAGAATATTGAAAGGCAATCTATAGACTGGGAAAAAAATATGGAGAGAACATATATCTGACAAAGAACTGCTATAGAAGAAATAAAAAGAACTCTATACTGTAACTCAGTAATAAAAAGACAAACAACCAAACTTAAAATGGACAAAAAATTTGAACAAGTACTTCTCAAAAGAAAATAAACAAATGGCCAATTATCTCATGAAAAAGTGATCAAGATCATTGGTAATTAGAGAAATACAAATTAAAGCCACAATGAAATACCACTATACACCTATTTCAATGGCTAAATTAAAATGACTGACAACCCCAAATGTTGGTGAGGATGTAGAGAAACTGGAACTCTCAAGCTCTGTTGGCGAGAATGTAAAATGTATAACAACTTTGGGAAAAGATCTGGCAATGTCTTATAAAACTAAAGGTTTAGTACCTGTAACCCAGCAATTCCATTCCTAGATAAATATTTACCCCAAAGAAATGAAAACACATGCCTACACAAAGGCTTGTATATGAATGTTCACAGCAGCTTTATTCATAATAACCAACATGAGGAAATATCAATAGGACAATAATGATCCCAGGGGTCCATCAATAGAACGGATAAGCAAGCTCTCACATAGTCATACAATGGAATACTACTCAGAAGGAGTGAACTGATACATGCAACAACATGAATAATCTCAAAAATGTAATGTTGAATGAAAGAAGCCTTACACAAAAGAATGGATACTGTATGCTTTCATTTATATGAAATTCTAGAATGAGCAAAACTCATCTATAGTGGAAAAAAGTTAAAACATTGTTTGCCTCTGACTGATGGGGTTGGGTAATGGTAAGAAACAACATAAGGAAACTTTTGTTACCAAGTCTAAGTTCCTACTGCTGTACTGTTTGCAATACACAGGACAATAAATTGAGAGAGGAGTTGTTGGGGTGAGGAACAGCAACTTTATTCGGAAAGCCAGCAGACAGGAACAGCAACTTTATTCGGAAAGCCAGCACACCAGGAAGATGGTGGACTAGTCACCCAAAGAACCATCTTATCTGAGTTAGAATTCAGGCTTCTCTTATATTAAAAGGAGAGGGAGTATGTTTGGTTGTTGAAAACTTCTTACTGCCAGAATCTTTTGTTCCAGCAGCTGTCGATGTAGATCTGGTCACACTGTTGCAATAAACTTCCCACGACAATGTTATTTTCTGTTCTGCAACTTTTTATTTCTATATGAATGGAAAAGTATTATACTTTTAAAGGTCAGAGCCTTGAGAATGGGCCATCATGTATATTTCAGGTTACATGCAACATTCTGCAACATTCTTTTACAAAGGTGCAGAGCCAGCATAATTAAGCACAGGCAACAGAGCACAAGGATCAGAGCTAAAGGAATAGACCCAATATGGAGTCCAGTTTGTTTTTCTCTGTTACACTTTCATGAGTGATGGAAGTGTTCTATGTCTTGATAGGGGTTTAGATCACTACTTATTTGTCAAAACTCAGTGAATGTACTCTTAAAATTTGTGTCTCTTATTATAGGTAGACTTTATATTAAAAAAAACTATAAAGAAATGTTCTACTCTAGTTAATTATCTGCCTGCTGAAGTATTTAGGGGGACATGTACTGATGTCCACAATTTAAAGTGCATTAAAAATAAGATAGATTAATGGATGGAGGAATGGATCAATACATTTGTAATAAAACAATCTAGTAAAATGTTAATTGTAAAATCTAGATGGACCATATCCATGTTAACTATAAAATTCAATTTTGCTGTATGTTTGAAAATTTTAATATTAAAATGTTGAGAAAAAAATTAAAAGAACACAGAAGAATATGTTGTAAAAAGTAAAAGTCCCTCTTTTCCCACCTCAACCTTTGCCCCTTTCCAGAAGTAACCACTATTATTACCAGTTTGGTAGATGTCATTCTGAATTGTTTTCTTTGAATTTGCATATGTGTATATGTTGAAATATATAGTGATCTTTTTAAAACACAAATCAAGTAATTTGCTTTATTCACTTTTTGTTGTATCTTGGAGATCATTCTATGTCAGCACACATACATCGGCTTCTTTCTTTTTAATGGCTTTCCAATACCCCATAGAGTGTGCCGTAGTTGATCCATTCCCCACAGAAATTTAGATCGCTTAAACTTTTTTGCTGTTAAAAAATTACTCTCCAAAAAAGCTGAGCCAAATTACCTATAATAAGGCTATTTTCTTAATATTCATATCAATGCTTGATTCCCCAGACTCTCACCAACACTGAATATTCAGTCTTTTTCATTTTTGTCTGTCCAATGGGTGAAAAATGTTTTGCATTTTCCTGAGAGTTGGTGAGGTTGTGAATATCAATATTTTATTGGCTATGTATGATTTTGCTTTTGTAAATTGCTTTTTCATGTTCTTTGCCCTTTTCTCTATGAGGTTTGACTCTTTCTAATTGATTCTTTATATATTCTGGATATAATCCTTTGTCAATTATCATGCTGAAAATATAAAAATATTGTTTCCTAGTTTGTGGCTCATGGTTTCACTTTCTTTATAGCGTCCTTTGATTAACAGAAGTTTTAATTTAGGTGTATTCAAATGTATAAGCCTTTCTTTATGGTATGCACTTTTTGTCTTATTTAAGAAATTTTCTACTATCACAAGATCATCAAGATATTCTCTTATATTACCTCTTAAAAAGTTTTCAAGATTTTTTTTTCTCTGCAGATATATAATCTGGATAATAAGAAAACAGGATGACATCATGCATACAGTTCTGTAGCCTGTGGTTTTGTCATTTAACAATAGATTTTGAACATCTTTTCATATGAATAAATGTGTCAATAGTGTTGTGGGTGGGGTTTCCCGGGAAACAGACGCAGAGACAGAGATTTGTGTGCAGGAAGTTTATTATGCAGTGCTTTCAGGATCAACATGTTTGGGGGAAGGGAGTGAAGTAGGATCAGACAGGAGGGCAAGCTAGGCAATGGTGCAGGAGCAAAAAGAGCTCCAACTTTGTAGCTTAGAGGGCCCTGTAAATCTGTCCCAAATTGAAAAAAGGCTAGGCTTTTATACTCCTGAGTTGTTAGATGTGGGCTGCCCCCGTCCTGGAAACGAGGCATGACACTGGGCAAGGTAGCTGAATTCAATGGAGTACAATTCGTCAAGACAGCTGATACATGAAGGCTGTCAGCCTGTAGCACTCCCAACAGCTGGGCATCCTGAAGGGGTATCTGAGCAGCACATCACAGAATCCACCATGGTTAGGGACACTTTTGACTCCGAATAGCAGAAAACCTGACCAACTCTTGCTGAAAAAACAGGAGTCAGTCTCACTTAGAGGGTCTGCAGTAGGTGATTGCTGGCATCAACAGCATCGGTCCTTTTTATCAGGAAAGTAAAAACTTTCTCAGAAGTCCCCAATAGACCTCTCCTTCTATTTAATTGGCCAGAACTGGATCACAGGTCGATTCCTAGACGCAGGGGAAACTGGGAAAGTGGGAACAGGATTGTCAGGATTTTGTGCCTGGAGCAGTAAACATTCATTGCTAACCAAACAATCTCTGGGTTCTGTTAGCATAGAAGAAAAGGGGAAAGGATATTAGACACATAATTAACAAGGTCTGCCACAAATAGACCCGTACAAAATTATTTTGAAATAATTGCATATGGGTATAACTTATTGAAACAGTCTACCTACTGCTAGACATTTGGTTGTTTCTAGCTTTTTGCTATTATCCACCGTACTACAGTTGTAGTTTTGCCCATATCCTCACTTATGTTTTCAGGATGAAATGCTCTACATGTAATTGCTAGGCAGAAGGAATGTACCTTTAAAAAAACGTTTGATGCAGATTGCCAAGATGTACCTTAGAAAGGCCCCGGGGCGGGGGGGATGAATTGGGAGACTCGGATTGACATATATATATATATACTAATATGTATAAAACAGATAACTAATGAGAACCTGCTGTATAGCCCAGGGAACTCTACTTCACCTCGCTGTGCAGTGGAAACTAACACAACACTGTAAAACAGCTATACCCCAACTAAAAAAAAATAAAGAAAGGCTCAACAAATTTATGTTTTACTGGAGCAGTGAATGAAGAAGCCTATCCTTATTGACACTGGATATTAACATTGTTGTTAATTTTCATCAGTTTTGTATTCTTTAAAAAGTACCCAGTTTTAATTCGCATTTTGTATTGATTTTTATTAACCATTTTTGCTAATTTTGGCATTGCGGTCTAAAAGATGTGCTTTGGACTGTCTTAGCTTTCTGGAAAGTATTGAGATATAATCAGTGTCTCGCTGTCATGCTCTGGGGGTTAATTCCAGCAGGCCTGACTTGTTTTGCTGGTCAAGGCATGAAACATACTGATTAACAATGTTTCCTTTTAACCTTGGCTCTAAGGAACTTCAGGGCATTTTGACCCAGTTTGTTAGCCTTTTTTATCAATAACAATGACATGGATGATTTGCAGGTGGTCTTGGTGTTACCCATCACCAAGCCCCACACCCAGAGGGCTCTGCTGTTGTCTGGTTATAGCTCAAGAAAATGGCTAGGTGTTACGAATACCCAAATATATATTCATAATTCGTATTCACAGTAGCAGCAGAGAAACTATGTGAAAGTACTTTATAATATGAATATTTTTATGACCCATAAATTGCAATCTGTACAAATGCAAAAAATATTTGTAAGATATCACTCAGAAAGGTAAAAGGAGAAAAAATCATTTTGCCAATTAATCCAATGAAGAATGGCGTGAATTTAGAAACATATGCCATAGCCTTCTTATTGGGAAACATGGCAGTGCTGTTTTAAAAGCATTTACTGAATATGTATTTCAGGAATAATAGATCTCTATCTCCAGATTGTATTTTCTTAGTGAAAAAGGGTTAACAGCTATTAGAGCAAAAATAAAACCATAGTGCTATAAATCCGACAAAATATCTTGAATATTTTATTTTCTCTAAATATATGAATATGTTGTCCTAAAATTGTTGGAATAATTTTTATTGTATTTTATATGACTTTTGTATAATCATTGCATTTTATAATTTTTGCACATATTTTAGTCTTGCACATAAGTACTAAGTATTTATTGGCTCAGAAAAATATTCTTAAGCCCATATGTACTTAAAGATATAGAAAAATAAATTTAAATAGTCAAAAAAGATATCTGATATTTCAAAATTAATGAGTTATCTCTGAAATACAGAGTAATAAACTAACAGCACTAAAGCATGATGTGAAATTACATGGCCCCTACAAGAATATACATAGATATATTTGTCAAAATAGTAAAGATTAAAAAGAATTAGACTAGTCAATTCAGATGAGAATACAGAGAAAATGTAATTCAGTGTAGTTCTTTTGTGAACCAATTTAGCAATATATAAAATAGAGCATAAAAACTGTTCGTATCTTTGTTTTAATAAATCTGTATCTGTAGTAGTCTAAGATAATAATCCCACATCCAGAAAAACCTGTATGCACGAAGATATTCATTGCAGCATTATTTGTAATGATGAAAATTATAAACAACTTAGATGTCCAAAAGTTGGAGAAGAATTAATAAATGATGAAACCATTAAAATATTATTTAAATTATAGTATATCTATAAAATGGAGTAAGGAAGATCTCTGAATATTGCTATTAGGTGATTTTGTAGGAGGTGGTGCTAACTGAAAAAAAGAAAGGTACAGAAAGGCTGAATAGTAGGGAATACACTTCGAGAGTATAAATATAGGTACATATTTTCTGATATTTTTCAAAACAAAGCAATGGAAAGATAAAGCAAAAACTAATAGAATAAAAGTGGTTTCCTAAAAGGGGAACAAAGGAACGTGGAAAGCACAAAGATGGAAGCTAGACCTCTCTGAATATATCTTGTTTCGTATTTTTGCTTTGTGTAAAAGATGGCCTCCAAGGGTCTCCAGCTCCTGGTATTCACATCCTTGAAAAGGGTTGGCTTGTGTGACCAAAAGAATTTGGCAGAAGTGATACTATGTAACTTCCAAGATAGGCTCTTAAAAGACAATACAGCTTCCGTTCTATTCTTTCTTTCTCTTGGATCTCTTGTTCTGAGGGAAGGCAGTTACCCTATTGAGCAGTCAGTCCCACGGGGTGAGGGTCTGAGGTCTGCCAGTAGCCACATGGGTGAACCATCTTGGAAGCAGATCATTTAGCCCCAGTTAAACCTTGAGATGACTGCAGCCCTGGCTGACATCTGGACTGTATTTCATGAGAGACCCTGAGCTAGAACCATCCAGCTAAGCCATCCTAGATTTCTGACCCTTAGAAACTGTGAGATAATGAATATTTATTATTTTAAACTGCTAAGTTTAGTTTAATTTGTTATGCAACGATAGATCACAAATACATGTTGGAGCCATACAATTGTTTTAAATAATTAAAAAACTGAATATAAATAAAAAGAAAAAAAAAGCAGTCCTTAAAAATTCAAGACAAAGGGTAACAAATAAACCTATCAAACTGGTGGCAAAACTACACAGACGATAATTACTTCAAGCGACTTGCAAACAGTATTTTTACCCTACATCCCTAGTGGTATGGATCCTAAGGACAAAAAACAACTGCAAATAAATCTTAAATGACATTCAGTGGTCTACTTGTAAGCAATGACATTGGTATTGTTACCCTGACACTATTCTATCTATATACTAGAGTTAAATCAAGTGTTAACATCATTAAGAACCAAGATTTTATACATGAGAGAAAAGAGATACAAAGAAAATTAAAGATATAAGTAAAAATCCTTTGCTCTTTAATTTGGATTGGAAATAGCAGTATTAATTCATTACTTTTTTTTCTCTAAAAAATGTCTTTCCTAGCTCTGTGCACTAAAAGACCTAAAAGAAATAGCAACATAATAGCAATAAATACACAGCATCCAGATTGTGGTGACTAAAAATAATTTAAAATAAATAAACATGCAGAATTCCTTAGGGAAATGGTTAATTTCAATTCTGAGGTTGAAAATATAAAAGGTGAACCTGGAATATTCTGTCTTACTAGAAATTAAGAGTCAAATTAAAGGACTAAGGACCCAACATTTGAGGGATTCTCACTGGCCCAAGCTAGGATAATTTGAGCATCAGAAAGCATAATAATAATAAAAAAAAAGCATAATGACTGCAAAGTAGTATATGTATTTATACAGCAAATATTTTAAAACTCCATGAGTTCATAATAATACTAAAAAACAAATAAAACCTCAATGGTCACTTTTTGGAGGCTGCTAGGACACCAACTTATTAATCACAAAATTGGCAAAGAATGGAAAAAAATTAAACATTTTTCCTGCCCGACTGTGTTTCGGAGCATCTGGAATTAATGGGGAAGTTCTTCATTATAAAAGAATTCAAGCTCTGAAAGAATGTCAGATTTGGAAAATCACCATTTCATGAAGGAATGATCTGGGTTATGTAAATGCTTTATATCTTGATCTAAGTGGTGGTTACATGGTTGCATAATATGTAAATATTCTTCCAGCTGTCCACTTAATTTTTATGTATTTTATTGCAGGTAAAGTATACCTCAATTTAATAATTTTACCTTAATTTAAAAAAATCCCCATTATGCCTTTCAATGAGGTGTAATAGGAAGTACACAGCACCCTATGAAATATCCCTGCCAAAAAATTGAAGCTGAATCTAACCAGGGCTCCAGTTGTAACTACCAGCTTACAGAAAATAAAGAGGACAGAGGAACATGTTAAATGATACCAACGGGATACAACCAGATAGATTTAGAATATAGGACATTCTACAGGACAAATGAAATGGTTTCTTTGGTGAATTAATGACATAAAAGGGAAAGGGAAGGAGGAAGGAAGGGTCATAGATTAAGAGAGACTTGAGACATATTAACCAAAACAATATCTGGACATTGTTTGGGTCTTGACTGAAACAAACCAACTATGAAAAGTCATTTTTGAGACAATCAGAATCGTTTGAACATAGATGATATTGAGGAATTAGTGTTCATTTTATTAGGTGTGATAGTGGCATTGTGTTCTTAAAGTCTGTATCCTGGTAGATACTTAAGTTTTTATGCGTGACATTATATGATTTGCTTTAAAATACTGTCAGGGAAAAATATGGAGGGGAATAAATGACTCAAGAAAGCCACAAGGGTAATAACCCTTGAAGCTGAGTGATAAACTGGGGCTTATTAAACTTGTCTCTTTATTTTTGTATATGTTATTAAGCTCCTAAGTTATTAAGCTTCAAACTCACCCTTCTATACCTTTTGATTCTGGGGATGGGATTCTACCATCCACATTTCTGCTTTGCCAACTGCTCCCCGTTAGACTCTGACTACAGGAAGGGAATAGAGGGAGACTGCAGGGCTGGAGAAGCATGAAGGAACTTAAATTCCTTTCTGTTCTTCCGTGTTCCTTCCTGCCAGCTTCCTGCCTCTGTCAGCATCCCCCCCAGGAGCATTTCTTCACCTCTAAACCAGCAACGCTTTTCATGTCTACAAGCTGAATGAAGTTTGCAGTTTTCCAACATTTGCAGAATGAGCCTCATCAACCCCCCGTCAGAAACACCATCATGAGGTGAGTAGCGGCCCCTTCTCAGAGGGCTGGGTCCCAGCCCCATGGAGCCCTTCCTCTAAGCTTCTAAGTTGTAATAATTCCCTTCTCTTTGGTTTGTACCCAAGCCCCAGGGGTGGTAGCAGCTGTCTGCTTTCTACTCCAAGATACCTTAGAGTTCTCGTCACCATTTGAGTTACCTACTTAACAACTTTATGCCTACTTCATATTTTTTATATGAAATCCTGCCTGTTCAAATAACTAATGTGGCTTCTGCCTTCTGATTGGTCCCTGAGTGAAAGGTACACCCATCAGTCATTGGTTGAAGGCTGCTTCCAGGGAGGTTCATTACCCAGCATTTCCCATCAGCCACTGGGGTGGCAAAGTCAACACCAGCAGCAGGGCAGACTCCAGGGGCAAGAGAGAAGCCTCAGGCAAAGTACTCCAGGAGCTAGCATTGCAAGTTGGGCCAGGGTGCACTAAAGTGATAAGGGAGTGGGAACAAGGGTGGGAGGGGGGTGGGGTGTGACAATATTTGCTACACAACCAAATGCCCTTTATAAAAAATCAATTTCTCATTACACAAGCATTCATTATCTTTGAAAGACACTTAGTCATTAAGCATAAGGCTAAAGTCCTCTCAGTCACCGTCCCCCGTTCTGATTCCCTTCTCTTCCTTCCTCCCTAGAGGTAACCGTTATCAGTTATCATTTGATACATGTGTTTTTCTACATATATATGTATATAAAACAACATGACATTATTTTGCAGGTTTTTGTTTTTATTTTGTAGTTTGCATGTCTTCTTGCAATTTGCTTTATTCACAAAACAATTTGTCTTGGAAGTCATTCCATATTATGACACATAGATCTACCTATTTCTTTTTAACTCCTGCATAACATTCCCTAGTGTGCATATGCCATTGTTTATTTCGCTGTTGGTCTATGTTCACAATTAACAAAATTCTATGATTAATTTCCACATCTCTGTGTCTTTGTACCGGTTTGGGAGTGTTTCTCTAACTTAGATACAGAGTAGTACAAATGCTGGGTCAGGGAGAATGTATATTTTAAAAATTGCATTAGATGTTAAAAATACATCTTCCAAAATGTAGTTCCAATTTACAAGCTCTGATATTGTGGTTTATAGTAAGAAATATATAGTTGGTCTTCATCCTCATTTCTAGCAGTGTTCCTAAAACCCTTGGAATTTCCTAAGTGAAGAGAGCAACAAGAGTGTCTTTGTTATGTTAATGAGGTGACTCCTGAACTACACCTAAGAATGGGGGCTGGTTGCCAAGGGGAACCAACCTTGCAGACGAGGGGTGGAACTTTCAGTCCCACCTTCTAACCCTGGAGGAGGGGAGGGGAGGAGAGCTGGAGGTTGAATCTGTTGCCAATGGCCAATGATTTCATCAATCTTGACTAAGTAATGCAGCCGCCTTAAAAACCCAAACCGATAGGGTTCAGAGAGCTTCTAGGTTGGTGAACACGTAGTTATCTGGGGAGGGTGGCGCTCCTGGAGAGGACATGGACATTCCTTGTCCTTTCCCGACACTTTGCCCTAAGGATCTCTTCCATCTGGCTGTTCCTGAGTTATATCCTTTCATAATAAACCGGTGATCTAGTAAGTAAATTGTTTTTCTGAGTTCTTGGAGTCGCTCTAGCAAATTAATTGAACCCAAGGAGGGGGTCATTGGAACTTAGCCAGTTGGTCAGAAGTATAGATCACAACCTGGGCTTGCAACTAGTTTCAGAAGTTGTGGGGTGGGGGTGGGGGTGGTGGAGGGACGTTTTGTGGGACTGAACCCTTAACCTGTGGAATCTGATACTGTCTCCAAGTAGTGTTGAAACTGAGTTGAATTCTTGGACACCCGGCTGGCGTCCAAGAATTATTTGGTGTTCTGTGGGAAGCACCCCCCTCCCACCAAAAAACCCACACAGATTCAAATTGGGTCCAGGAACTCAAGAATTGGCCGTCAATGAAGTGGGATTTGCTAGAATGGCCCTGGCTCATAAAAACTTGTATTTGGGGAAGAGAAAGGATGAATGGGGGTGGGTAGATACATCTAACCTTATTGTTACAAAATCGTAAACTTACCTCTTAAAGAATTTTCTATTCTGCTTCTCCTCAAGGGTCTTACATATGCTAATTAAAAACATTAGGTTAATTAACGAGAGAATGGGAAGACGCTGAGAGGAGAGTCAATTCTTCTTCCCTACTGGGTGGAAATTTTTAAACTGTTTTTAAGAAATAAGGTGAATATTGACTGGCATGAAACAGAGGAATCAGAAAGGAGAGTCTCAGGACTTCCCTGGCGGGCCAGTGGTTAAGACTCTGCATTTCCACTGCAGGGGTCACAAGTTCAATCCCTGGTCGGGGAGCTAAGATCCCTCCTGCAAGTCGCGCGGCCAAGAAAAGACAAAACCAAAACAAACCAAAATAAAACTAGAAATAGGTCAAAAATTCTGGAATGAGAAATAAATAATAGCTGTAAGAGAAAAAAAAGAAGGGAGAGTCCCGGGGACTCGTCCCAGTAGGTTAGGAATCTTTAGATGGTTATTAAGAAATGGGGTGAATAAAATGGACACTGGTGGGATTAAAACAAAGGTTTTATTTATTTATTTATTTATTTTGATCATGCTTCGCGGCTTGTGGGATCTCAGTATCCTAAGCAGGGATTGCACCTGGGCCACGGCAGTGAAAACCCAGAATCCTAACGAGTAGGCCACAAGGGAACTCCTCAAAACGAAGATTTAATATAGCACTACCTAAAGTTGGGTGGGCCAGAAGGACCCCAAACAAGTGTGCTCTATTTACCCCAGTCTGGAGACATTTAAAAATCTGGAAAGCAAACATCACAGTGAGAAACAGGACCAGTAATTTCTTGGGGCAGTGCTCAGACCTATTAATCACGATAAAGATGGACAAAAGGGCGGACTTCCTAGGTGGCGCAGTGGTAAAAGAATCCGCCTGCCAATGCAGGGGACACGGGTTCGAGCCCTGCCTTGGGAAGATTCCACATGCCATGGAGCAATTAAGCCCGTGTGCCACAACTATAAAAAAAAAAAAAAAAAGAGTTGAGATCGCTCAACCTATGTAAGATGGACAAAAGGGGCAGGGTCCCCAGGATGGACCCTTCTTTGGGGAACTAAAGCCTTTTCCACAAGAGTGAGTAAAATGGTCAGGGGGTGGAGAAGAGAAGTTTCCAGTACTCATTGATAGAGAATCCCATGAACCCACTGGTGAAGCCCTTACTCGGGCTATGATTCGATTGAGAGAAAGTAAAAATGTAATGGTCGATAGAATCCTGAAAGTTGAAATGTCTAAGCAGGTTTTATGTAAAGAAGTTGTGTCACCTTTACCTGAATGTTTTCATGAGAATGGCTATTACGTTCCCTGGTGGTGTAAAATCCAAGCCTGTGGATGGAGTCCTAACAGAGGCTACGGTTAGGAACGTAATGGGTGATGGAATTAAGGCCAACGTTTGTAGGAGAATTGGTATGTTGGAACAGGCTTTATGTGGAGTGGTGGTGTCTCTTTTACCTGCTTGTGTCATGGGGATGGACATTGTATCTGACTGGGGGATGTCTCCCTCACTGAGGAGTGTAAAACAGAAGGCACGGGACTCCACCCCTCGAGCAATGTCAATGGGACTTGCTAGAGGGGAACCAGTAAGACCGCCTGAGGCCACACAGCGTGGAACAGAAGCTGGAGCACCGGTAGGGACAGATTCTCTGTGCCACAGCCCTACGTGGAGCGTAGACCGGGACTTATGGCAAGAGCCTGTGAGCACTCCCAGCAACAACAGGGACTTGAAACTAGAGAATTCCCATTCGAGGGCTATTTACTACCTTGCAATCAGGCATTAATTGAAGTTACCCCTATGACTGAAGGATATAAAGTGATCTTGGAACCGGAAATACCCACAATGTCTTGGGTGATGTCAGCAACACTCTAATGGGGATGGCAGTGCCCAGAAGCGTTCTAGAATAATATGGAAATGAGTTATACAGGATCTTGTGATTGGGAGAATGCAAGGAGGAGATAGGTGCTGGGAGCCTCTTTTCTCCTAGGACTGACTCTGGAACTGTGTGAGGAGCTGCTGGATTCTGTCATCGCTTGGACAGTGCCCTATAAACAGCTCTCAACAGACAGAGGTGCTTGGTTTGTGGACAGCAGTTCCACAGTAAATGGACAACATCCTTGATCGAAGAAGGTAGAAACAAATCAGCTTGGTGGGCTGAATTGCATGCTGTTTTCCTAGCAGTGATGGAAGAGTTGAGCAGTGGTAAAGTCCCTGTGTTTGGGTTTTTACTGACTCGTGGGCAGCGGCCAATGGCCTGGCCATACGGTCGGACAGAGGGCAGTGGAAACCTGGCCTAATAAAGGGATGCCCATATGGAAATCACTATGGGAATTTGAGGGGTGCATTAAAATAGGACATGTCGATGCTCGTTGGGAGAACCCCCTTCCAGGTTTGGGAGGCGACTGGAATCACAAGCAGGTATTCATCCCTGTGTGCTCACTGGAGGTGGCCACCTGGGTCCTCGAAATGAGTGGACGTGGGGGCGCTGCAGCAACGCAAAGGTGTCTGGATCTCGACGTGGTCCTCTCGTTCCCTCTGAGGTGCAAGATGCCAGCGAGAGAGACAGAGAGTGCGGAGAGAGTGTGGAGGGCTGTGTGGCAGATTCTGGTGGGAAAGCCTTGCCCGTAGCTGGCAAGTGAGGCTGAGGCTGGAAGCTCTGGGGGCTTCAAATGGGTCCTGACCAGCACGATCCTGACTCTCGCCTGGGCTTTGCTTACCTGGTGGTAGATGCAAATGCTCAGGGTGTTAGGAAAGCACCTGAACACAAGGTAACGCACCGGTTTGGACATCCGAGAATCATTTCTTCAGACCAAGGACCACACTTCACTACCTCATAATGTCCAAGGGTGGACAGCGAGGTATCCTCCTCAGAGTTTGATAGAGTCGGAAGGGGCAGTTAGAGCTGTGGTTGTCTATAACGGGGGACACCTTCACCACTCAAGAGTGGGGCTAAAGGGTTTCCTCACTGGGTAGATTTCTGTTTTTCTGGTGGATCTGGGGGAAAGGGGAAAGGGGAAGGTGCTGGTATTTTTTCTTTCCACATCACTTCAGCATTTTTTCCTCTCTACTTGATGCAAGGGTCACAGAACCAGGACTGGAAACAGGGATGATTCCTGAGCAAGAAACTGGAACTGTGTTTTTAACCTTTGTATTAGAATTCCTGAGGGCCTGATGGGGCAGGATGTGCCTTCACCCCATCTGACAAAATTGGGATTAACAGTGAATGCAGCATATTGCTTGGGGGTAAAGATAGCCCATTAATTCTGTGCCTATGTAACCTTATCTGACTAGACGTGCACCAAGGGGGAGGCGCTTGCTAGACTAGTGTTTGCTGCCTGCAATCTAGACAGCACTGTGGCCGAACCTGGTGACCCTTCCAAAGGTAGGAAAATTTGCATATAAATGGAGAGAAGGAAAAATAATAGCTGAGGGTAAAGAAATGAATAAATAAATGGGTTATGTAATGAGGGACATCCAACATTATGTTAACATTTCAAAAGAGGCTCAGAGCAAGAGATGATATTGTCTCATACCAGATGCCTGAAAGGGTGAAGCCACATATTGCTGACACCACTCCTGCTTTTGGAACCCGACAAGATCAAATTGAAGCTTGCAAACCCGAGTGGCCTCACCCTGGGAGACATTTTCATACGATCTGATGCTGGATTGGGTATTTATTAATGACTGAATGGGATTCTAGTAATGGGCTGGTATCTTTTGACTTTTTTGATTGGTTTGCTGTAAGGGATCCATATTTGAAGACCAGGGAGTGGACTGTGATATTGTGAGTTATAATAAGAAATATATATCTTTGGTCCCCAATTCTGGCAGTTACTAAAACCCTTGGAACTTCCTAAGTGATGAGAGCAACAAAGGTGTCTTTTGTTATGTTAATGAGGTGGCTTTTGGACTATACCTAAGAATGGGGCTTGGTTGCCAGGGGGACCAACCTTTTGATTAGAGGGTTGGAACTTGCAGTCCCACCTCCAGACATTCGGGGAGGAGAGGGGAGCTGGAAGTTGAATCTATCACCAATGGCGGATGACTTAATCGTGCCTATGTAATAAAGCCTGCATAAACACCTAAGAGTACAGGGTTCAGAGAGCTTCTGGGTTGCTGAACATGTGGAGATATGGGGAGAGTGGTGAGCTCAGGGAGGGTATGGAAGCTCTGTGCCCTTTCCCCACATCTTGCTCTATGCATCTCTTCCATCTGGCTTCCGGAGTTCTAGCCTTTTATAATAAACCAGTGATCTAGTGAGTAAAATGTTTCTCTGAGTTCTGTGAGCTGCTCTAGCAAATTAATTGAACCCAAGGAGGGGGTTGTTGGAACCAAGCCAGCTGGTCCAAAGTACAGGTCACAACCTGGACTTGGGACTGGTGTCCGAACTGAGTTGCCAAGGAGGGCATGGTTGGAATGTCCAATCTATAGCCAGTTTGTCAGAAGAAGCACAGGTAACAGCCCGGGCTTGTGACTGGCATCTGAAGTGGGGGTGGGGTGGGGGCAGTCCTTGTAGGACTGAACCTTCAACCTGTGGAATCTGATGCTGTCTCTGGGTATATAGTGTCATAACTGAGATGACCTGAGTTGAATTCTTGGACACGCTGCTGGTGTCTGAGAATTGCTTGTTTGTTTGGGGAAACCTCCCAACCCCCCAACACACATTGGAAATTGGATCTCAGAACACCTAAAAGGCAAGAGTACTAGGAGGCTGCCAGTGCCCTTCTTACTATAGGACTCACTATAGCTGCCTTAGACTACATTTCCCATCTGGCACTGCTCTGGGCCCCTTTAGCAGAGAGTAACCCAGTGGGGAGAGAGCTAGCTGTTCACCCCAACCACCCCATAAACTACCAGGCGTCTTCTGCACCCTACTGTCCATGGGGCCACCAGGGCAGGACTAACTGTAATGCCATAGAAGGCACCAAAGGGAAGTAAGTATTCAGAGTGGCAGCAGTGTCTGTGGTGTCCCCTGAGAGCAGTCTCACAGAGACTGTTGGAGTGGGCTTTTTCCTGGGCCTATGTGACAGCCCCTAGCAACTCGTGGAAATAATTTCAGGAAGTCCCCCACATACGAATGAGTTCTGTTCCTAGAGTGTGTTTGAAAGTCCAATTTGTTCGTAAGTCCAGCAAAGTTAGCCTAGGTACCCAACTAACACAATCAGCTATATAGTACTGTAATAGGTTCATAATACTTTTCACACAAATAGTACATAAAAAACAAGAAAAATATAAAGAAAACATTTTTAACCTTACAGTATAGTACCTTGAAAAGTACAGTAGTACCGTATATTAGCTGGCGCTTTTTAGAAGTACCGGCTACATCACTGCTGCTTTTACGCTTGCTTCTGGACATCCTGGGCTTGGAATAAAGATACTGTACTACTGTACTCTATACAGTACTGTACAGTAAAGTACACAAAAGCCCAACCACTTGTAGAGGATGCACGCATGTGACAACGTATGCCAGACACGTGAACTGATTGGACGTGCGAACACACATTTGCATCTTTGAAAGTTCGCAACTTGAAGGTTCGTATCCAGGGGACTTACTGTAGTTGCATTTGGGGGGGGCTCTGAAGTCCTTGCCTGACTCTGAGGCAGAACGATTAGGTTATCCATAGCTTTTGTTTTGTGCCACTAACAGTGGACCCCGTGCCAGTGAGAGTGGCATCTGCAGGAGAAAAGCTAGATGATTTCTTTCCATCAACCCTAAGTATCCCTGGGGCTGGGATCCATGGTGTACTTGGTCATGTCAATATCTGGAAAAAGAGGCCGCCCGGCAGGGCTGGGACCCGGCGCCGGCTCGCGGTGGCGCTTCCCTGAGCGTGACGCGCGGTCCGCCCGCCCGCCGGCCTCGCCGCCGCCTCCTTCGCTCCCTCGGCGCGGGGCCAGCGGCCGGGGCGGAGGCCCGGGGGCGTCGCGGCGCCGGGAGGGCGGGAGGGCGGGCGGGCTTCGGAGTGCCGGGCGGCGCGCGGGCGGGCGGCGGGCGGCGGTCTATATGGCGGCGGCTCTGTCGGGCCTGGCTGTCCGGCTGTCGCGCTCGGCCGCCGGCCGCTCCTATGGGGTCTTCTGCAAGGGGCTGACCCGCACGCTGCTCATCTTCTTCGACCTGGCCTGGCGGTTGCGCATCAACTTCCCCTACCTCTACATCGTGGCTTCCACGATGCTCAACGGCCGCGTGCAGGTTCATATTGAGATCCATTGAAGGCCTTCCGCGGACTGAGGGGCGTGTCCTGGGGCTCAGGGTGTGAGAGCACACAGCATGAGGGACGTTGGGGGGCGTCTCAGCACCCGCCTCGCGGAAGAGAAGGGAGCGGGCAACGACTGGGACGGACTGTTGTGCAGAGAACTGTTGTGTGAGAGAAGGCAGGAGGAGAGCCCTTGCCCACCAGCTGTCACCTCCAGGGTGAATAAGCCTGCGGGTGATGCACATGGAAATTCACAAAACGAGGAGTTATCACTGGAAGTGAAAAATGATCTGAGTGAGGTCAGCCTCTTGCTTCACGATGACAACAAAGTGCTTCCATATTTGCAAGAATCAATATGGAGAAATTCAGCTTCAGCAGCTGCTCAGAGCGGGACTGTGGGTCTGCTCTTTGCTCCCACAGGAGAGCGTTTTGCTGGGGTGTCCTGTGGCGTCGGGGAAACTCCGGGGAGGGACTGGCGGGGAGGAGGGCCCAGGGCCACTGACAGCCACGGAGGATGGAGCCAGAGAGGAGAGCCTTGGGGGTCAGGACTATCATGCCGTCAGAAATGGTCAGAAATGGGGATTTCTGAGGATGAACCACCAAGTGCTCTTCCGGAGAAGCTGGACTCTGCGTTGGATCCCTCTTGCCTGCGTTCCATCCTTTCTACACTGCTGCACGCACATCCCCAAATATTCTTGATGATGAGACAAAATGTGTTCTCCCTGGCCATTCAAAGCCCATGTTTTCAGAGCAAGGAGTAGAATACGAGAAAATGCTTTCACGTGTAAAAAGTACGTCAGATGACCTGCAGATAACACTGGCGTTACTGGCTCTACATGCTTCTGAATTAGCAGATCTGTTACGCCGTAGTTAAGGTACAGGCAGAACAATAAAAATAGTGAGATTAATTTTAAAAGTTGTCTTAAAATGATTTCTTTTGCATTAAGTCTGGATGCACACGGTGCAGCCTTGAAGCTCCTGCTTTGGTTTGTATGACCAGACAGACTTAAAGTCAGTGGAATTGAAAGCTGGTCGATACAGAAGGAAATTTTTGAGTTTTAAATTGTGCTTGAAAGACATTCAGGGTTGGGAAGCTATGTCAAGGAGAATGTTGATACATCCCACATAAACAGCAGATTAGAGTTGAAAGATTTAACAGGAAGGTTTTAATTTACCTTCAACATCCATCCTAAAGGGCTACTGTCCCAGATGCGGTCTCTCCAGATTGTCTCTGACCATCTAATGGAAGTAGATATTTGTAAAATCAACCCTGCTGTGCTTGCTCTGAGTCAGGCTGAGTTGTTGATAAGCTGTTACCACTTCTGCATTTTGTAGAATAATTTGAGCAAAATCTGATTTCTTTTCTCACATCCCTCTCCTTTCACTTGACATGCAATTTAAATGGAGGCCCTATGGTGAAAGTTGCAATATTAACCTTACCTTTAGATAACCCTTTCTCAAACTAGGAACCCTAGCAGTGTTACTCAGAATAAAAAATGAGCTTGAGCCTATCTGCTCCAGGGGCTCAGTTATAGAAAGAAATCAAGTGTTTCCCTTAGAGCAGGTTTCCAGTTTCTAGGAGTCGAGGTATCTCTTACAGTAAGGTTTTTTTTTTTTCTGAGATAAATCATTTTGCTGTGTGTCAATAACTTTGACAAAAGACACATGAAGTTGTACATTTTTAAGGAGTCCCAAAGTAAGGCTTAACTGTTTTCAGAGTTATCGATTGCATCTATCAGTTTCTCTTGTGTGCTAAGTTACTTTGCCGTATGCTATTTTAGTGTTTGGGGGAAATGAAAAATAAAACCTGTTGTTTAGTGTAATAAATGTCTTATTTTACGCGTGTAAAAAAAATATCTGGAAAAAATCTTTTGTCAATACCTGGAAAAATTTTTTTTCAGGCAGAGAAAACAACAAAGGCCTAGGATCTGAGGTGAGACAATGCTTGTTGTGTTGAAGGAATGGTCCGGAGGCTGGTTGGAATAGAGAGTGGTGGGGGGCAAGTGGGATATGGGGTCAGAATAATGATGGGGATTGGAGACGACATCAGCTTTCCATCTTCCTCCTGCCCAAGTGTTGTTTTAAACTTCCAAGCTTTTCCAGACTGGGCTCTTGATTTTTTTGCCGATTTCTTTCCCTCAAACCTGAGTAGGTCCCTGATCTTTTTGCTTCTAGACAGCTTCCCATTCCATAACCACATTCAAAGTTCTTTCCTAGACATAGTTGTTAAGTCTGCTTTATGTATTTGCCTCCTTCTTCCCATGCTTTTCCCTTTTCAAATGAATCGTGGCTACCTTGATGCCGTCTCAAACAACAGGCTCAGATAAGAAGGACAGACACCACCACCCTCAATCTGATTAAGAAATTTTTTTTAATTGAAGTATAGTTGATTTACAATGCTGTGTTAGTTTTAGGTGTATGGCAAAGTGATTCAGTTATACACATATATATATTTCAGATTCTTTTCCCTTTTAGGTTGTTACGAAACATTGAGTATAGTTCCCTGTGCTATATAGTAGGGTTGGTTATCTGTTTTATGTTCAATCTGATTTTTGCTTCAGGGCAGAGTCCCTCTGTTTAACTGAGGAGTCTTTTTTTTTTGTCTTCTTTAACTGAGAAATCTTAATGTGCCTTTGTGTCAAGTGCTCAAGCAGTCCCTAAGCTGTGGCCTGGTGGCTGACACTATTGCAGCTGTTAGGCTGGTAAGAGATAATGAGGTCAAATGCATTTAGATCGTATATTACAGAGACCACATAAGCGCGATCAGCATGGTCTCCCCTCCCCACGTCCCTAGTCCCACAGTGTAACACTGCACACGAGGAGCCAAATGACAGACCACCGGCGTGCTAAGTCGTTCTGCTGGGGAGAAGCCAATTCGAAACTACAGCCAAGCAGTTTTCTAGACAGCCACGGAAGCCAGCAGCTATATCCTAGCGGGATAGTGCGGAGGGTGGAAAGGGTTGCCCTCCCCAGAACCAAGGAGATGGGTGAGAAACTGCCTTGTGGCAGTCTCCCACACGATAGCAGGGAGGAACTGCCTTGCGGCAGCTCCCTCCTTATCTCCCCTTGTTCCAGGGGTAATCACAGAGCCTTCTGCGAAGTCCAGTCAGACTGCTGACAAGCCTTGCTTATGTGGCCTATGTGGAGATGTGCAAGGCCACCAGCAGGTCATGATAGTGCCCATCCCTTACAACTCTGTTACACAAAGCCTTTTTCAGTCTTCTCTCTTGTTTGGGACTCAAAAGCAGGAAGCTTTTCTAGCCCTGGATTCCCCAATTTCTCACGTCTTTCCCTTTTTGCCCTTGAATCCACCAGTTCTGGCCTGAGCTTTTCCCTTTCTTGTAATGATACCTTGTTAAACACAGCAAGTAACCATTGATATACACTGTTAACATTGCTTTCCATCCTCTTTCCCCAAAGCCATCAGCTCGGGAGGCACTTGGCCTGACTTCTCTTTAATACAAGTGTCATGGTAAGTAAGCATTTTGCTGCTATTTAACATGACTCTGCTTCTTTCCATCCTCCAATATCAGTTTCCCATTGCCCACTGGCTCAAACACAACAGGAATGTCTTCATTGCTCATCTTAGAGTACTGGGTGGGTGAACAGGTAACTGGGACAGTTCTCCATGCAGTCATTCAGAAACCTAGGCTGACAGACACTTTGCTATCCTCAACACATAGCTACCAAGGCCATCCACAGGGATAACGTACAGAGCCATCTCTGTTGTGGCAAGCTGGAAAGGGACAAAGCATATAGGAATATGCTCGGGAGGTTTACATGGGCAGGCTGAAAGTGGCACATGAAATTTGTTCTCACATTCTGTTGCTTATAATTTCATTCTCTGGCCATACCTAACTGCAAGAGATGCTGGGAAATGTGTCCCCAGGAAGAAGCGGAAAGCCTGGATTAGGTGAGCAGCTAGCGATCTCTGCCACAGGATGCTATGGAATAGTGTATTTGGCGGTATGGGTGGTGAGAAGTGGCTGAATTCTGGGTTTATATTGAAGGTGGAGACATTAGAACTTGTTGATGCTAAGGTTCTTGGCTTGAATAATTTGGAAGAATAGATTTACTGTAAAAGACTGTTGAGAACTCAGTTTTAAGCATGTGATTTTTTTAGGTACCTGTGAAGCATCCATGTGGAGACATTACAAAAGCAGTTGGGAGACTTCCCTGGTGGTCCAGTGGTTAAGACTCTGTATTCCCAATGCAGGGCGCCCGGGTTCGATTCCTGGTCAGTGAGCTAGATCCCACATGCTGCAACTAAGAGTTTGCATGCCGCAACTAAGACCCAGCGCAGCCAAATAAATAAGTAAATAAATATTAAAAAAAAAAAAAAAGCAGGTGGATATGCAGGTTTACAGTTCAAAGGAATGGTCGGGACTGAAAACATAAATTTGGGGCCCCTCAGGACATAGGTGGTATTTAAAGCCATTGGACAACACTAATGGCAAAACTGTATATACAAATAATACTGCACAAATTTTATTCATCCTACAAAGTACATTTTTTCACATCTTCAAAATTGGAATGAATCTTACAATGCTCAATCCAGTCTTCAATGATTATGATTGACACTATTTTCTTTCTTTGTTGGTAGCATTTAAAATAATGATGCATCTTACAATTGATGGCACCTCAGATTCAACAAAACGGTATTAATGGTAGTAAAAATGATGACGATACTATTTAGAGCACTTAATATTGTGCATCAGACACTGTGCTAAGCCCCTTCTATGATTTTTTTTTTTGAGTCTTAGTTGCAGCACTTGGGATCTTAGTTGCAGCGTGCAGACTCTTAGTTGCAGCATGCAGACTGTTAGTTGCATCATGCAGACTCGTTAGTTGCGGCATGCATGCGGGATCTAGTTCCCCGACCAGGGATTGAACCTGTGGCCCCTGCATTGGGAGCTTGGACTCTTACCCACTGGACCACCAGGGACATCCCCGTGATTATCTTTATATGTAGTTATAGTGTAGAAATGTTCAGAGCACAGACATTGGAGCCTGACCATGTGGGTCTGAATTCCAGCTCCCTCCCTCCCTCCCTCCCTCTCTCCCCCCTCTCTCTTTCTCCCTTTTTCTTTCTTTCTTTCCCTTTCTTCTTTCTTTTTCTTTCTTTCTTTCTTTCTTTCTTTCTTTCTTTCTTTCTTTCTTTCTTTCTTTCTTTCTTTCTCTCTCTCTCTCCTCTCTCTCTCTCTCTTTCTTTCTTTCTTTCTTTCTTTTTCTTTCTTTCTTTCTCTCTCTTTCTTTCTTTCTTCCTTTCTATCCAAGTTTCTAAACTATATTATTTTCCTTCTTTCTGAAGAACTTATTGTATTTCTTACAAGGCAGATCTCCTGGCAACAAATCCTCTCAATTTTTCTTTGTCTGAGAAAGTGTTTATTTCTCCTTCACATTTGAAGGATAATTTGGCTCGATACCGAATTCTAGCTTGGTGGTTTTTTCTTTCAACACTTTAAATATTTCACTCAAGCCTTCTCTCTTCTTCTTTGCTTGCTTTCTGAAGGAAAATCTAATGTGATTCTTATTTTTGCTCCTCTGTAGGTAAGGGTTTTTTTCCCCCTCTGGCTTCTTTTAAGATTTTGTCTTTGTCCTTGGTTTTTTTACAGTTTAAATATGATATGCCTAGATATAGTTTTTTGGCATTTATCCTGGCTGGTATTCTCTGAGCTTCCTGGATCTGTAGTTTGGTGTCTGTAATTAATATTGGAAAATAGCAATTGTTAGTTCAGATATTTCTTCTGTTCTTTTTTCTCTTTCTTCTCCTTCTGTTATTCCCATTATGTGTACCTTATACCTTTTATAATTGCCCCCACAGTTCTTGGATATTCTGTTCTGTCTTTTTCATTCTTTTTTTCCTCTTTGCATTTCAGTTTTAGAAGTTTCTGTTAACATATATTACAGCTTGCTTATTCTTTCCTTGGGCATGTCCAGTCTACTGATAGCCCATCAAAGGCATTCTTCATTTCTGTTACAGTGTTTTTTGTTCATAGCATTTCCTTTGGATTCTTTCTTGGAGTTTCCAACTCTTTGCTTACACTACTCATCTGTTCTTTCATGTTGTCCATTTTTCCCATCAGAGGTTTTAGCATATTAATCATAGATTTTTTGAAAATTCCTGGTTTGATAATTCCAACATCTCCTCCATATCTGAGTTTGGTTCTGATACTTGCTCTGTCTCTTGAAACTATGTTTTTGTCTTTTTGTATGCCTTGTAATTTTTGGTTGAAAGCTGGGCATGATGTACTGTGAGAAAGGAACTGTGGTTAATGGTCCTTTAGTGATGTGGTGGTAGTGTGTGGGGGAGGGGAAGCATTCTCTTGTCCATGATTAGGTCTTAGTCTTTTAGTGAGCCTGGGCCCTTGAACTGTGACCTTCACAAGTGCTTCTCATCCTTTCCCCTTCCCTCACTTTAGGTGAACAGGAAGGCTAGAGGGGACTGGAGTTGAGTATTTATCTTCTCTCTTATAAAAGGCTAGAGGGACCAATGTCCCAGCCTGCATCATTTAGGCTCTAGTAATACCCAAGGTAGTTAGGCACTGTTAAAAAAGTTTCCCTTGAGGGCAGGCCTTTGTTAAGGAGAACAGAATACTCTGGGCATACTTCGCAAAGGTTACTTTCCCTACCTCTACTGAGAGGCATGAGGGAATTTTTCTTCAGTCTGCATAAAACATGGTGGAGCTCCTAGAGGTAAAACTTACAAAATTATGGGGGCCCTCCTAAGACGGGACCCCCCCAATCCCTAACCTGGCATTTTAAGCTCTCTAGCTTTTCCACACTGAACCTCCAGTGGTTTATTGATTACAGTTTAAGTTTTCCTACCCTGGTATCTTCTCCAGCTGTGGGCTTCTGTTCCAAGGCTTCTGCTCTGGTAAACTGTGATTCTTTGTATTTGCCTATCTCTCCAATTTGGGGGGCAGCAGTTAGTCTGTGATCTCAATTTTCTGATGGATCTAAAAGGAGTTCTTGATTTTCAATCTATTCATCTTTTTTCTTGTGAGGATGGGAGTAATGAATTCCAAGCTCCTTATATGTTGGATGGGAAACTGGAAGTCAGCATTTTCTTATAATAGCAAAAGATTAAAAGCGTGCTGAATATGCATCAGTAAATGACTGACTATCCAAATTATGCTGTATCCACCTAATAGAATACTATGCAATCAAAAAGTCAGCTCTAGCTGTCTTAATACAGAAAGATCTGCCAGATAGTTTAAGTGAAAAATGCATGGTACAGAAAATAAATAGCAAGCTAACATTTGCTGAATGTTCTTTGAAGTGAAAGAATGTTTTAAAAAAGGGTATGTATACACACCTACTAATTAAAATAAAGAAAATACAATTTTAAAAGTTTAGTTGAAAATACACCAAAATTATAGCAATCACATTTTAGCATTATGGGGTTATTTTTATTTGTTTCTCAACTTTCCAAGCTTCTTTAATTTAGTTACATTATTTCTATAATTAAAAAAAGACTTCATACAGAAAAACGTAGAAGGAAGTACACAAAAATAATAGTGGTCATTGGTTTTGGTAATGGAAGTAAGGCAAATTTCTCCCCCTCTTGCCAGACATTTTGTAATGCCATCATAGTACATTTACAATAATGTTTTTTGTTTGTGACACACATACCGGTTTTGTTTGGTTTAAGCTTCTGGTGGCTAGATTAGGTAAACTAAGTGAAAAGCCCTTTTAAAGAATGATGCTTGGACCAAGCCTGCTTCATTTGATTATACCACGTATTACACTACCATTTCTAGCACACGTTTAAAAGCTATCATAAATCACTATTTTGATATGCAGTCTCAAGTTTGTTGAAGGACTTGACCAAGCAGAAAAGACTAGCTGATTTGGAAACAGTGCAGTTTTTCTCTCCAGTCCTTGAGCAAACTGAGTGAGCAACAGACAAAAACAGTAGCACCTTCTGCAAACAGTCATTTTAAGTCTGCAGTCCCAAGACCAGAGCTGTGATGTCCTCTGCACTACATAGGTCAACCCCCAAAAGAAGCAAGAA
The DNA here is from genome assembly GCF_030028045.1 of Hippopotamus amphibius kiboko. NCBI lineage: Eukaryota > Metazoa > Chordata > Mammalia > Artiodactyla > Hippopotamidae > Hippopotamus > Hippopotamus amphibius. The sequence continues at coordinate 100,144,939 of NC_080203.1, read as the reverse complement.
GTCCTTAACATATACACACTACTATATATGCAATAGATAATTAACAAGGACCTACTGTATAGCACAGGGGACTATACTCAATATTTGGTAATAACCTATAAGGGAAAAGAATTTTTACAGACTATATATATATACATATATATATAAACTGAACCACTATGCTGTACACCTGAAACTAACATGACATTGTAAATCAACTATACTTCAATTAAAAAAAAAACAAGCAAGAAGTCCTGAAATGAGCCCAAAAATATTGAGGAGAGAATTGATGCTTTGTAGTTGACAAATCATTGTTTGTATTCTAAAAAGAATAAGTCTTATCTAAAAGAATGAGGCAAAAAATATATCTAAGAGCCAAGAAAAAAAAAGAGCTGTTTCTGGCAGTCAAAAATACATTTTAAATAACTAAAATAAACAAAAACAAAAAACTAAAAGCTTCACCAATTTTGGTTGAAAGTAAGCCTCTTTGTGTTTGTGAAAAGTTTGATTTGCAGAATGTGTTTAGGGAAATAGCATTCTTATTATATACTAAATATAATATAATTATATATTAGAATATATATTATTCTTAACAGGTTAATTCTGTCTTAGAAGTCCTAAAGGAAGTGAATCTCAAACTGTGGTAGCTTGCAGTATAGTCACCCAGGGTCCTCTCTTTAACTTGGACCCTTAGCCCTTTCATTCTTTTTTTTAAATATATAAATTTATTTATTTATTTTATTTTTTATTTATTGGCTGTATTGGATCTTCCTTGGTGTGTGTGGACTTTCTGTAGTTGTGATGAGCGGGGGCTACTCTTCATTGCAGTGCGTGGGCGTCTTATTGAGGTGGCTTCTCTTGTTGCAGAGCACGGGCTCTAGGCATGCAGGCTTCAGTAGTTATGGCACAAGGGCTCAATAGTTGAGGCTCGTGGGCTCTAGAGCGCAGGTTCAGTAGTTGTGGTGCATGGGCTTAGTTGCTCTGCGACATGTGGGATCTTCCTAGAGCAGGGATGGAACCTGTGTCCCCTGCACTGGCAGGTGGATTCTTAACCACTGTGCCACCTGGGAAGCCCAGCCCTTTCATTCTTGATTCTAAAAGATCTGTGTGGAACAGAACCTTCAGATCATTCCTATGCTGATTTCAAATGCCTCAGAGAAGCTACTTTAATAAGTAAGAATGATTCAGGAGTTTATTATTTGAATAGAATTTTCTAAAATGTTCAAAATAACTGTCGTGAGAGACTAGATCGTTAATCATTCTCTTATAATTTTGTTTATACTGTTGATGTCACTAATGCCTTTTTTTCTTTCCTCCAATGACGGCAAGCATAAAATTCTAGACAGTTTCTATCTGAATACCATGTTTTAATTTAGTAAGATTCAAATTAATCATTATCTGAATTATATGAATTAGTAGCAAAGAAACATATTTGTTTATGTGTTTGCAATACTGTGATTTATAAGAAATATACATTTCGTTATTCAGATGACCATAATATATTTCTCTTATATATTTGGTTTTTGTCCATGGTTCCTGGCTCACAGCTTCCAAAATCCTTGGAATTCCCTGGGCCATAAGAGCAATGGGAGCATCTTTTTCATAATATTTGGTCTCTTGTTCTCAGTTCCTGAAACTTTATTGCTTCAGAGCCATAAGGTAAAATGGGTGTCTGGTTATTCATAACAAGCCCCTTTCCATCACAACTGGGTTTATGTTAATGAGATGACTTTTGGAAAGCACCTGAAGATGGGGGCTGCCAGGGAAACCAACCATGTGATTAGAGGATTGGAACTTTCAGTCCCACCCCTTGACCTCCTGGGAGGGGGAGGTACTGGAAATGAATAGATTGCCAATGGCCATTAAGGTAATCAATCATGCCTATGTTATGAAGCCTCCCCAAAAGAAGAGGGTTCAGAGTTTCCATGTTGATGAACATGGATTCCAGGAGAATGGCACGCTTGGAGAGGACATAGAAGCTCCACGCTCCTTTCCCTTACTTATCCTAAGCATTTCTTCCATCTGGCTGACCCTGAGTTTTATCCTTTTATAATAAACCAGTGATATAATAAGTAAAATGTTTCTCTGAGCTCTGTCAGCTGCTCCAGCAAATTAAACCCAAGGAGGGTGTTGTGGGAACCTCTCTGATTTATAGCCATTAGCTCAGAAGCACAAGTGACACTCTGGATTTGTTGATTGGTGTCTGAAGTGAGGGCAGGAGACAATCTTGTAGGACTGAACCCTTAACCTGTAACCCAAGGAGGGGGTCCTTGGAACCTCCAATCTGTAGCTGGTTGGTCAGGTGACAACCTGGGCTTGCAATTGGCATGTGAGGTGGAGGGCAGTCTTGTGGGACTGAGCCCTAACCTGTGGAATCTGATGCTGTCTCTGGATGGATAATGTCAGAATTGAGTTGAATGATAGGACACCCAGTTAATGTCGGAGAAAGACCCTCCCCACCCCCACCCCCTCATACATGTTGAAATTGGTGATCAGAGCCTTGGAGTTTAACACTGTTGACTTTTTTTTCTGGGATAAGCGATAATATTTCCAAATTAGAGTAGACTTTGAAGAAACAAGCAAAAGGAAGAGTTGGTTGAAAAACTGTCTTTTTTCAAAACTTTCAGGTTGGCCAAGAGATTTGGAAGGTGTGCTAGGGCAGAAAGCAAGATGGAGCTGAAGCTTCACCAGGTTGCAGTCATGTAGTGAGAATTTAACTTGCTGTCCGACTTGAATTACCAAATGGTTGGGCCGGGTGGCTGTGGTGAAGTTTTGATTGTGAAAATGGTTGAGAAAATCAGGTTGACTCCACATTTAAATCACGAGGCATGTATTTTAGCTAAGTAAGACTTGGAAAATTTGGAATCTTCTGGACAGACACGTGGACAGAGCTGAGCTACACCACTGTTAAGGAGCTCTGAGTTTATTAGAGCTAGCATAAGGGCAGGAGTGATTCATAATTAGCAGCCCTAAGTCATGCTAAAGCAATTCACCTGTGCCACAAACTGGTGATAGGCAGATTCAGGCTTCTCCAGAGGCATAGTTGTTACCCTCCAACTGGGAAACTATGTACTCCTTTGGCCTAGATGAAATAACAAATTAAATAACAAATTAAAAAAACAAATTAAAAGGATCAGATTATTTTGCACTGTGGTGGTTTATATAAAATATATGAAGTAGAACCCTTCAAAATTTAAATAAAACCCAAGAGATCCAAAAACTCTAGAGTAAAGTAAGTGAAATAATACCCTGGACTGTGTCCAAGTCCTTAGCTGGGAATAAGTCCGTTTCAGAGAGATCCTCCCAGAGCAGGATGGACAGACTATTTTTAAGCATGTCTGTTCTAGGCAGTGGTGTCTAAAATTCAATTGAATATCCTTGAGCACTAGCATATTATCAGCTGTGATCTTTTATGTTGTACCTTGTTCTCTCTAGCTACATTCTCTGCCTGTTGTCATAAAGGAAGATGAAATGGGACCATCTCCTCAGATTCTTAGTTCTCATACTTTTATGTTAAAAATACGTAGTCATTGTGGACTTTCCTCATTCCATTCAAATCACAAAGCCTTCTCTAGGGGACAGATTATAAAAGCTCCCTCCTCTTTTATATTAGCTTGGCCATTAACCCAGAAGACATTTCCGCAGGTATAAAGCATTTAACCCTTTGTCTATAGAACTTTGAAACTATGTCGCTCTGAAAGTATTAAATAATAACAACCTATCCAGGAAATTCTGTCTATTCTTTTAAGTGTACTAGTAAACAATGAGTATACTTATCAAGCTTTTCTGGGGGGAAAAATAAGACTGCATTGGGAAATTTTATGAGGAAATGTAACATAGGAAGGCTTTGCTCTACCAAGTCAGAATCAGGAAGTAAAAAATTAGTTTTAAAGCTAAAGGACAGGTGTTAGAAAAGAGAAACCAAAACAAAAGACATAAGAAGGAAGGCCTGGAGTATACGGACTTTAAGGAGCCGCACTGTGACATTGAACCTATTCTGTAAACTTAGAACTGTTCATTTCCTATCCCATTAACTGAGTGGGAGGTGTCAAAGGTGGGTAGTCCTGTAGGCCACACCCACCCTGGGAGCCATGGTGCACACTGGGTAGCTCCACAGAACATAGGAAGGAATGAGTTGCTGGTGAGGTTGACTTGATGGACTAAGTCCCCCTAGAACTACTGGTGGGGGTGTAGTTTATAGGCTAAAGCATATGAAATTGATTTTTTCCCACTGTAAAAAAATATTGTAGTAAAATATATATAACAGCATTTTTAAAGTGTGCCATTCATTGGCTTAAAGTACATTCACAGTGTTGTGCAACCACCACCATTTTCCATTTCCAGAACTTTTTCATCACCCCAAACAAATACTGTACCTGTTAAACAATTATTCTTCATTCCCTCCTCCCCGCAACCCTGGTAACCTCTTATCCTACTTGCTGTCTCTATGAATTTGTTTATTACAGGTACCTCATTAGGTGGAATCATATGATATGGGACCTTTTATGTTTGGCTTCTTTCACTTAGCATAATATTTTCAAGTTCCATCCATGTTGTAGCAGGTATTGGAATTTCATTCCTTTTTAAGTCCAATAGTCCATTGCATGTTTATACCACATTTTGTTTTTCCACTCATCTGCTGATGAACATTTGGATTGTGTCCACATTTTGGCTATTGTGAATAATGCTGCAAAGAATACGGGTGAACAAGTATCTGTTTGAGTCCCTGCTTTCAATTCTTATGGGAATATACTTTGGAGTGGAATTGCTAGGTCATATGATGATTTAAGTTTAGCTCTTTGTGGGGGGGACTCGAGGGGGGGGAGTCAAGGAAGGGAGGGAATATGGGGATATGTGTATAAAAACAGATGATTGAACCTGATGTACCCCCCCAAAAAAAATAAAATTAAAAAAAAAAAAAAAAAGTTTAGCTCTTTGAGGAACTGCCAAACTTTTCCACAGTGGCTGCATCGCTTTACATTCTCCACTAGCAGTGTACAAGAGTTCCAATTTCTCCACATCCTTGCCAACACTTGTTATTTTCCATTTTTTGGTAATAGCCATCCTAATAGGTGTGAAGTGGCATCTCATCGTGGTTTTGACTTGCATTTCCCTAATGACTAGTGATGTTAAGCATCTTTTCATGTGCTTATTGCAAAAAAATCAGCTGGGATTTTGGTAGACATTGGGTTGACTGTAGATATATTTGGGGAGTACTCCTATCGTAACAATATTGTCTTCTAATCCTTGAACATGAGCTATTTTTCCATTTATTTCGGTCTTTAATTTCTTTCAGTGATGTTTTGTAGTATTCAGTATACAGATCTTGTCCTTTACTTAAATTCATTCATTGGTATTTTATTCTGATGCTATTGGAAGTAGAATTGTTTTCTTAATTTCATTTTCAGATTGTTTTATTGCTGTTATATAAAAATATAATTGATTTTTAAAATATTGACCTTATATCCTGCAACCTTGCTAAACATTTATTAGCGCTAAGTTTTTTTTATAGTGGATTCCCCAGGATTTTCTATATACAAGATCACGTCATCTGCAAATAGAAGTAGTTTAACTGTTCCTTTCTTACCTGAATGTCATAGTTTTCTTTCCCTTGTTTGAACCACAAGTACAATCTTGAATAGAGTTGCTGAGAGGGGATATCCTTTTAAAGGTACATTTTCGATAGGGTTAAAAGACCTCTGTTCATTATTTACCAATCCTGTCTGGTGACCGTGGGCAAATCACTTACCCTTTCTGTTATCTAGACTCAATGATAGTAATGTATGTTCTAGCTATCTCACGGGGTTCTGAGAATTAAATAAAACAACCATGCATTTAGCCAACCAACAGTGTACATGGATGGTAATCTACTCTTTAGGCGCTCATAAGCTAGTGGAGAAGACAAGCCATTCATGGAAATAATTATAAAAACAAGATGAAATGTGGTGTGAATTATTAGGCCTATGAATTTTGTCTTGGACACTTTATTACATGATTTTTACAGTGAAAACTGTGTATAGTCTACCACTATATAGGGAAATAGTTTTAAAATTTAAGATACTAGTAACATTGTGCTCTCCAAGTGTCACCCTAAACTAGTTTAGATTACATTTTAACAACACTTTATTACAAATTAACATAATTATAGCATAAATAAATCAGCTCTGTTCTACACAAAATGTTTTATTGGGTTTTGCTATGATTTTGCATACAATTTGGTGTCCACAAGCATTTTTTATGTCAAAAGGATATCTGCTTAAACTAGGAGCTGCATTCCTCTTCGTTTGGGCATCCAAGATAGACTGTATTGTTCTGCGCACTTCATTTATTTGAGATTAGCCTGATAGGCTTCACATTGGAATATAACCATGTAGAAAATAGTCCACGACATAATGGATGTCATGGGTTCATAAAGCCCTTCCGGGTTCTAACAATTGTGCTGATGATATGGCAAAAAAAGGGTAATCTTGATAGATTTAGTACTGCCTAGTCGCTGTGCCATCAGTGGCACCTTATAATTTTTTCTTTGCTGCTGTGTTTTAAGGCTCCTATGGCCAAAGGGTGGTCGGTCACAGTCAGGTTGTGAAGGAGCCCAAGTGCTTTCAGATACTTCTGCTGCAGGACCACGTCAATGAATTTTTCAGAGCACCTGCTTCTTAGCGTGGGGAGAAGGCCCCCACTTCCAACTCCCCCCTCCCGCCGCAGGAGATAGCCACACCTTCTCCCTATCGGAAAGGAGCAGGTGGCCGGCCCTCGGGCACCTCGCACCGTTGCCCCCCCAAGGTACCCGCCCCATGGGCCTGGCCAGATCACGGGACACGTGACGAGGGTCAGCTGTGCCACCAGGACCCCCAGCCACCGCGGATGCGACCGCCCAGCGCGTGGTCTGGAGAGCCGATAGCCCCTTCCCCCACAATCCCGGAAAATGGGGAGGCTGGTGACGTCATCATCCGGGCACTTGGCGGCGGGGCCTCTGTTCACAATGGAACAAAAACAAGCGGCCCAAGTCGAACACTGAGCGACGCGACTGTGCTCGCGCGATTAACTCTGTCTTGGCCACGCAATCTGCCAACCCCGGCCTCCCCGCTCCTTCTCCGGCGTGGTGTGCCAGATCATTTCGGGCCTCGCTCCCCCCACTTCTGTCCGTCCTGGTGCCATCTCTTCCCTGACACTGCTCCAGAGGCAAGGCGTATGCAACACAGTTCCTGACCGTAGTGAGACTCTGGAGGGGCCGGCCGAAAGAAACAGTACTGCTTGAAAATTCTTTACGGCATTTTCGTCCCTTCCCCCACCCCAGCTCCCCGAATTCTAAGCGTCTCTGGCCTGGCCCGGCTTTCCCGGAGGTACGCACCACTCTTCCCTGGCGGAAGACGGGCCCGGGTGGAGGAGGAAAAGAGGGAGCAGAAGGAGCAGCTGAGCGAGAAGGGGGATGGGGTGGTGGAAGAGGAGGAGGGCTGAGGGGCGGCCCCTGTGAGGGGCGGGACTTGACGGGGGCGGGGAACCTCAGGGCCTTGGGCGGCGCTGGGGCTAGTGGGAGTCTGCGCCGTCGGGCTGCTGCTTCCACCGCCACTAGTGCTGCTGCTACCGTTAACCGCCGCCGCCACTGGCCGAGCGGTTCTTTTTTTTTTTTTTTTTGGTTTGCCGGATCCGCCATATTGAAGAGGACGGGCATCCGCGGCTGCGGAAGCTAGTCTCCGCCGCCGCCGGAGCCGCAACCTCCCCGCACCCGGCACGTCCGGGCCTCTGCTGCGCGGAGCCCCACCCCGCCTCGCTCAGCTTACAGGTCTCGCGGGAGGCGGCCACCTAAGCGCCCGGTGCTTTGCTCGGCGCCGGGGGCGAGGGGCAAGCCGCAGCAAAGCGACCAGGCCCGGAGCGGGGACAGAGGCGGCGACCAGTGGAAGGTGAAGCCGCCACTGCGGGAGGAGGAGCAGGAGGAGGTGACGCAGGAGAAACGCACCGCTCGGAGCCCGTCTGCGCTCAGAGATAGCCCCAGCCCGAGGCGAGAAGGGGGAAGAGGGCCGCCGCCGGCTGAAGAGGAGGAGGCGGCCGCGGCCACCGCTGCTGCAGGGCGGGCGCGGCAAGCAGCGAATTCCGGGGCGCCTGTTCAGCCCCCTGGTCCCTACGCCTGCAGCCTCTCGACACACTTTGTCGCTCGTCACCCTTGGGCCTGGGATGCACCCACGGTCGGCCTTGTCCCGGGACTGAGCCTTGCTGCCGCCTCCGCGTGTCCTGCTTCTGAAGACAAGACGCCTGTGTCGTGCGGTGAGTAGCCGGCCGCGCCGGGACGACGCGCTTTTCCGGGGCCAACAGCTGGATCGAGGGGAGGGGAGGAGGGCGAGGGGGGTGTGCGTGTGCGTGGTTCCTCCCGCGGCGGCCACGGGCCGGGCCGGGGGCTTCCTGGCTCTCGCTCCTGGGCCGCGGGCGGGGCGGGCGCGCGCGGCGCGGGTGGGGGCGCGGGGCTCGGTTCCATGCCGAGCCGGCGTCCCGGGAGCGTGTCTGTGTGTTTTGGACTGTAAGGGAAAATGGCTGACGGCCCCGTCCCTCCCCCTCCTCCCCCTTCCCGTCCTGTCTGGGGCCGAGTCGGAGGATGGAGTCTCCGGGCGCGGCGTGCAGCCCCCGCATCCGCAGCCCGGGGCCGGGTCGGCTCCGGGGGCTCGTCGCCCCCGGGCCCCGGGGCTTGCATCCCGGCGCTCGGCGGGCTCCCGGCCGGTCTCCTTCCCGGTCTTGTTCCACTTGACACTAAACGCCATTACTGAGGTGGAGTGATTTGGAGCCATAGAGCTAGGCCTCGGCTACGCCTGGCTATCGGGCCCGACGACTTGTCCGCCTCCCCCCACCCTCCCGCGATAACCCGCAGCTTCTCCTGGGTCCTGTGGTCTGGGAGCCGGAGCCGGGTTACCGGCCTCCCTCCACCTCCCTCGCCCTCCTTCATTTACGGAGGGCCAAAGGTGTTTTGATGCAGAAATCGTTTCCAAGCGAGCTTGGACCCACCACCTTTCTATTTTTAACTGTTTCTGCAAAAAATATTAGCGTGTGCGAGTTTGTTAATGATAAAACCTTCAGATTCTTGTGATGTGAGGCTTCGGGTTTGAGAAGTGGTTTATTTTTCATTCATTGTGTAATATTAAGTTAAAGAGTTAAGGAGCAGGTGTATACGTGTTTTGCAATGTTTGTACAGTTTTCTGGGGCGCCTGGGACTTAACACGGGGATTTTTAAGATCTTCAACAGAAGCTGCTTAAATTAAGCTTGTTTTTTGGAAGTTCCGTAGTTATAACGTTAATTGGATTTTCCATCGTGCAGTTTACAGGTGTGTGTAATTTCTTCAGATTGAATTTAACTGAGTGAGTTCTAGGTTAAATATGCATGCTTTATTTTGAGGAGGGGGAAATATATTTTAGCAGTCTTTGACGTGGAAACCCATGAGTTCCTCTAAATCTACATAACGTTTGTAAACCTTAACTTTTGAGGAAGAATTCGGGGGTCTTTAGGAAACTTTTTAGCAGGTAGTTAACCTCTCTTGGAGCCCATTATTTGTTCTTGCTGATTGTATTGTAAGGACTTGTTAACCGTGGCTAGCTTGGCTTTCTCAATCCGTATACTTGAACTTAAAAATAGAGACTACAAACACTCCTTTAGATCTCACTGGTCTACTGATTCAGTGGGCTGCCATTTTGGTTTCAGCGAATGCCTTCCTAGTTCAGAAAGATTTATGTATTAAATATACAAAGACGTCAACATTTGTTCTCTCAATTTTATAAGCCATGTGCTTTGTCATACTTATAACAGTGTTTGGATTAGAGTGAAAACCAGAAATATTTGGAATTGGTATACCAAGGACAAACTCAAAATGTTTCTGATAGCTTATTATGTTTTGTTTTCTCTCATTTAAAAATAAGACTTTTGAACTATATTTTTTTCTCTACCCCTTTTCTGTATTTTTTGCTTGAACACTTAATTTGTAATTCTTAACGTGCTATCTTAATGTTCTCCTGCCGTTTCTTCCTTTTGTTTGCTGACCTTGGTAGTTTCTGAGAGGGAAAATTTCTGAAGGGATTAAATAACAGCAAGAACCATACATGTGAGAATCTGAATTCTTCAGAAAGTAACTTTGAAGGGCAGATTTTACCTTTCCCCAATTATTGAAATCTCTTGGTGTTACATAGTTTTCTTGTTTTATCAATGGAATGCTTCAGAAGGATTTACTTTGGATCTTTTTTCTTCCGGGCTCTTGATATAAATTTTCTGACATCTCAAGAAGACGAGAGATTTTTATGAATATCTCCTCAAAGATAATTTTTCTGACATGATATTAATAATGCTGCTTAGTTTTTGAAAATGGATGTTTCGCATGAACTTGCTAGTCATCAAGTTCTTGATTAGTTGGACACAAGCATTTAGTTTTTTAGCTTATTTTTTGTTTTATAAGGTCAATTTAAAAACTAATAGTTTTTGTACTTAAGTTTCAGAATTTTAATATTGAAGCCAAACTTTAAGTCAAGTTAAAGAAAGTTGTTTTAAAGAATTAGTTCTCTTATAAGTGTTTTGGACAATTATAGGGTTAAGGGATCTTATTCTGTGGTTTTGGAGCTAGTTGTTTTAAATAATGAAATGCTTTTATGATAGCCTGCATTATATTTCCCCTATTGGTGGTTTGTTTTCTGAATCTTGAAATTTTTTCCCCCCAAAATTGGTTAACAGGGTTTTAGTTTCTATTTAGTTCTTTGAGGAGTTGTATCTTTGAAAGGTATCTTATTTATTGCTAAATTCTTTTTAAATTTTAACATAGAGTCTAACATTAGTATTTGCGAAAGGGTTAATGTGTTGGACCTCAGCCCTGACTGCACATTAGAATCACTAGGGGGAGTTTAAAAAAAAAAAAAAAAAACAACTGATGCCTGGGTCCCACTCTTGAAGACTTATTAATTGGTCTGATATGGGCCCTGGGCAGAGGTGTATTTTAAAAGGATTATGGGTTATTCTCATGTAGTTAGGGTGAAAACCACTCTTATTTGCTGTTAGCATGTTCTTATCGGACTTTCCAGTGGATAAATAAGATGGTTTTTTTCCTCAATTGTTTTCAATTATCACCACAATTGTCATTTGTTGAATTAATTATGTGCCAGCACTATGGTAAACACTCCATTTATCACCATATGTGGATCGTATTATTTCCATTAAACAGGTAAAGGACTAAGGTCTGTCAGGTTCAACCAGTGGTGGCTTCGACTACTCTGCCATGTTAGTGAAATGACACTGATTACTATTCAAAAAAAAAATTAGAACTTTTGCTTTATTTCCTGTACTAGAGAGGCTTTAGATTAAAATTTTAATAAAAACATAATAGTCTGCAATTTGGGAAATACCTTGATTGACCAAGGGAGATGCTGAAACTTTGCAGCAAATTGGTTCTTCCCTTTCCATATGTCTCCCAACATGTTCAGGTTGATAGTTTAGTTAGTGGGTCTGTTTATGACTAAAATAACGTAAGGCAACTTAACATTCCTAAAAGATGCAAAATCCAGGCATTTCTCTCCCAGTGATTTATTTAAATCATCCCATAAGTGAACATTTTTAGTATCATGTGAATTTCTATTATCTCAATTTGAGAATTCTGAGTTTTATTTGGCTTAAAGTCAGTGTAGTTTTCACAAAAACTTTTCAAAATGGAGGGTTTTATTTTGCATTTTTGCAGTATTGATAATTCTATGGAATGAATGAAATAGTAATAACACCTTTTATTTGGTGTTTCTCTTAATTCCCTTGGTCTGTTGTGCTAAATTCTATATGAGGAGGGCTGCTAATGTAGTACCTATGAGGATTCTTTTTTTTTTTTAATAAGTTTATTTATTTATTTTTAGGCTGCGTTGGGTCTTTGTTGCTGCGCGTGGGCTTTTTTTTTTTTCTAGTTGGCAGTGAGCAGGGCTACTCTATGTTGCGGTGCGTGGCTTCTCATCGCGGTGGCTTCTTCTGTTGCGGAGCAAGGGCTCTAGGCGCATGGGCTTCAATAGTTGTGGCTCACGGGCTCCAGAGCACAGGCTCAGTAGTTGTGGCACCTGGGCTTAAGTGCTCCATGGCATGTGGTATCTTCCCAGATCAGGGATGGAACCTGTGTCCCCCGCATTGGCAGGCGGATTCTTAACCACTGCACCACCAGGGAAGTCCTCTATGAGCACTCTTAATGTGGCACAAGGTTTGTCAGAGATTTTTCTGTGAAATTAATGATGGTTGTCCAATTTTTATGCTGTAGAGCCTATCATAAGGAAAAAGATGTCATGAAACGTCTGATATTTATGTATATTGGAATTTGAATTTATCATTCCATTATTGCTGTTGACTATAAAGTAATTAGCAGTGTAACATACCTCTAAGGAATAAGGTGTGAAAAGGCATACTGTTCAGATGAGATATCTTACCTAAATTTATTGTTCAAATGTGCCTGTGCTGGTCTTTTGGGCTTCAGTACACTCTCACATTCTACATGCATTGCACAGCCAGTGGGTTTCCAATTCTATTTTCAGTCACTGTCTGACAATAATTTTCTAGTTCAGCTGTGTATCAGAATCACCTTTTTCAAAGCTTAGGTCTTACTCTCTGGAGATTATAATTGAGTAGATTTAGGGTGGGAACTGGGCATTTATAAAAAACCTCAAAATATTCTGATGAGCAGCTAGGTTATTTTTTGGCAACTTATTTTAGAAAAAGGGGAGATCTGAGATTCTGAGTTTACACACACATTTATTCATTATCTCTTACTGAGCATTTTCTTAGAGTCAGGGTTCCGCCTCTAATACTAACATTATTAATATCTGTTAAGGCATTAGTTTCCTTTTCATCAAATATTTATTGGGCATCTACCATGTGCCAGGCACTGTTCTAGAGATTACTGTTGTCTAGAAGCTTGTTATATGAAGTGAGGGCCATTGGACTAAAGTCCTTCCTGGCGCTTATTTTGTCATTGTTTAGAATGTCTTCATAGAAGGGGACTGAATTAAGTTGTTAAAAGAAATACTACTAGTTATGGTAAAAGCCAATGGAACTTTCCTCTTACTTTTCATTTTCTTTAAATAAGTTAAATAGAATTTCCTTATGAACATCAACCTAGTCAAGTACAGTAGAAATGGATTCTTTTAGTATTGGCTTTAGAAATAGCCGTACTTATGACGCTTTTAATTTTGGGCCAGTAACTACATACTCTGGTGTCACCCGTTCCTCCTGCCATTCCTTTTATGTATTGATGCTCTGTTACTTATCTCTGCACTGCTTGTGTGTATTTCTGTTTGTTTTACTTATTTCATTCAGATGCTTTGATTGATTTTGTTCTCTGGATTCTTTTAGGTTGGTGGCATCCATCTGGTCAGACTCAAGATCCTAAGTCACTGACATATCCCTGGCACCTAGAAAGCGCCTGGCACATAGACATTCAATAATTACTTGTTGAATGTTGAGTTCATCATTTTCTTAGTATGATTTCTCTATGTCTTTGTTTTCCTTTAATTTTCTTTATTACTTGGAGTCACTTAACTTGACCTAATAGTCCTTTTATGATGAGCAGTCCTGGAAGGTATCTTAGATCTAATCAAAGTCCTTGTTTTTCAGATGAGGAACATGGCTCTACAAGGTGAAGTAACTTCACTAAGATAGTGTGCATAGACTACCTTCTGTGTGAAGCTATTTCCATATCTAACAAGTCATATTAATTATTCTTTGAATTCCATGACCTTTGTAGTCACTCATAAAATTCACACTTAAGTCTCTTTCTAATAATGGATAAATAAGGTCAGGGATTCTGTCCTTTTCCTTTGTGTATTACAGAGCACATAGAATAACATTGTTTACTGGGACTTCACTGGCCGTCCAATGGTTAAGACTCCAATGGTTAAGACTCCTTGCTTCCACTGCAGGGGGCACGGGTTCCATTTCCTGATCTTAAGATCCCACATGCTGCGCGGTGCGCCAAAACAAAAACAAAAAACAAAAAAACCACGTTAACATTGTAAACAATAACTTTGATTGCCTGACTGGCAAAATCTGGGGGAATGTTTGACTCCTGATATTGATGACGGCTTGTACAAAATTGATGTATCATAATATTATGGCCCTTTTATGTTTATCCTTTCTGTAACTGATCAGTCATGTATACTTTGAACACTTTAGACCCATATTGGGCAACTGTTATCGAAGGAATTGTTTTCCTTGAGACAATTTTGAGCTGGTTGTCTTGGATCCCATCTTCAGCTACAGAGCCTGTGAAGTGGGAAGAGAAGAGAATTTAGGAAGAAAAAAAGGAGTAGGAGAAATCTCTTTTTCCTGTCTTATTTATTATGTCCATTTCCTTCCTACTGACTTTGGTGGTTATTGAGAATTATAAGCTTAGGTTTTTGGTTGCATCTCTCTTTCCTGGTCTTTTCTCTTAGCTGGTTACTTAGAACTTCTAAATAAGTTTACTCGGTTAATTTGGACAGGGAAATTATATGGTATTAAACCCATGTTCTGCCTAACAGAGTATTTTGTCTCTGATCAGGTAGTGTAGAAAGATTTGGTTGCTTTCCCTGAATAACACTGTCCTAGTTCAGAGCAGGGATCAGCAAACGTTTTCTTGTAAAGGGCCAGATCGTAAATATTATAGGCTTTAGGCTTTGCGTTCTTTTTTTTTTTTTAGGCTTTGCGTTCTTAAGAGGCAAAATCAAGGCTATTAGGTAAATTTTTTGTTGATGAAATTTAAAATATAATGGTAATTGAGTGCAATTAATTGTAATCAGGTCTAAGAAGAATAGAATTGGGAAGGCTAGTAATACAGTATTTTGCCTGTTTGGGGTTTAAAGTTCATATTCCCTGTCATCAAGTTGGTTGTAGATGACCTTGCATGAAATCCATTCTCAACCTTGTGGGCTGTACAAAAACAGAAGGCTAGATTTGATCTGTGACCATAGTTTGGCAGCCCTAGTTTAGAGCAGTGGTTCTCAAACCTTGGAGGGCTTGTTAAAACAAATTGCTGGGTCCTGCCCCCAGAGTTTGATTCAGTAAGTATGGAATGGAGCCCGAGGATATGCATTGCTAACAGGTTCCCAAGCATGGCACTACCTACCCTTGGAGAATTACTAGTTTAGAGATGAAATCCAGCATATCCTACTTTTCTTCAGGCTAATCACATTGTCTAATTTTCCATGAATCTTTTTTATTTTGTACTTTGTTTTAAATTCAGTAATTACACATTAAATGCCTGTTGTGTGCTAGGTATTATACCAGGTAACAGGGGCACACAAGGTGAGCAAAACAGAATTGTCTGTGTCATATGTAGTGGTTAGACTTGGAGCATACTGAACTGGGGTGAAAGGGATTGTGGGTCTAGACTGAGGGTTGGAGAAGCCTAATGGAGTGCCTGTAGGTGTATTCCTAGTCTCATAACGAATGTCATTATCTGAGTCATATGTCAGCTATCTCCAATTGCTCCTGCTTGAGGATTACCTTAGTTACCCTCAGTGCATCATGGGAAGAAGAGTCATGTCAGGGAAAGGAGACTAATAGAAAGATTCTTTGGCTTCTGTTCATCTACACAGCCACAAAAATCAAGTTCTTCAAGTACCTGTATTTCTCTTCCTGCTCTTCCCATGTCAGCTCTACCCAAACTAGGTCATTTTGATGTAATTCTGGTCTACTTTTCTGAGGTTATTTCTGTTCTCCCACTTAATCAAACTATCCATAGTTGATGTGGATGCTCCAGTCTTTCCTATTCCTGTGGCTTTCCTCTTGGAGCTCTATCTCCCTTTTGTGTCTAGCCTACCAGTGCCATCTAGCTCACATGCCATCTTCGTAAACTATTTTCTGATTCTCTCCAGTTGTAAGTGGCCTTTATTTTCTCTAAACTTTGGTAGCGTGTCCCCCCTATGGTTTTCTTTTGGCATTGTACTTTTTGGGTTTGTTTGTTTTTTTGGCTGCGTTGGGTCTTCGTTGCTGCTCTCAAGGCTTGTTAGTACTGTGGCTTCTCTTACTGTGGAGCTCAGGCTCTAGGCTCGCAGGCTTCAGTAGTTGTGGTGCACAGGCTTAGTTGCTCCGCAGCATGTGAGATCTTCCAGGACCAGGTATCAAACTGTGTCCCCTGTGTTGGCAGGCAGATTCTTAACTCCTGCGCCACCAGAGAAGTTCCTACTTTTTGTTTCTTTATGTTTCTTCAAAAACGGCCCCTGGGAAGGTAGCTCTGAGAAGTTTCCTGAGGCTCAGTTGATAGTGTCTAAATCTGAAGTGTCCTTTGTAGGTGGTCAGAACTTTCTCAGCTTGATTGAGAGAGTATATAGTTGGTAGTAAAGAGCTCGAATCTCTGGCAAAGGGTTTGGGTTACGATTGTAACTGCTCTGCTGGTTAGTGAGCAAGTTATTTAACCTAGATGAAATTGTAAAATGAAGGATTTGGACTGGGTGATTGCTATCTTATAATGATTGAATTGAACTCATTTTATACTATTCTGGCACAAGGGCATATAAAGATAAATCCTTACTTCCTAGGCTCTAATGTCTAGTGGGCCAGACAATTATTTATACAGTCTGTGAAAAATGGAATGGTAAAAGAAATGAAGAAATCATTCTAGCTTGGGGTTGAGTGAGGTTTGTTGGTTTTCAGAGGTTTATTTTGGTGGCCCTATGAATTCGAGCAGAGAATACTGGGCAGAGAGAGCAACTTGAGATCAAAGTTTTTAACTTCAACACTATTGATAGCTTGGGCCAGATAATTCTTTGTTGTGGGGGTGCTCTCCTATTCCTCCCTGACCTATAACCACATAATGCCAGTAGTACCCTTCCCCCTCAGCTGTGACAACTAAAAATGTCTCTAGACATTGCCAAATGTGTCCTGGGGCCAAAATTTCAGCACCACTACTTGAAATGGAGGAGTGAAAGTGTAATGTTTTTAGAGAAAAGCTGGTAGTAGGATATAGAAGGAACACTGGAGATATTGGGAGGGGAGGGGCATTTGGGAATGTGAGACTAAAAAGGTAATTTGAGTGAGGCTAGAGCACAACGGACAACCTTAGTGCCATGTTAGGGCACTTTTGTTTTGGGGGTAATGAGATGGGCCTTCAAGTTTAAGTGAAAGATAGAGATAATTAAATCTGTTTATTTCAGAAAGATAATTCTGATGGCATCATGGTGGACATGTTGGAGAGTTGGGTAGCAAGGGAATTGAGACAGTATTTGCAACGGTTTGGCTGAAAAATAAGAATAATTTAGGGAATATGGAGTAAAGGAATGAGGTACCTGGGACTCCACTTGTATGAGGATGGTGTTGCTAATTTTTTTGAAAGATAGATTTATTTATTTACTTATTTATTGACTGCATTGGGTCTTCGTTTCTGCATGTGGGCTTTCTCTAGTTGCGGCGATTGGGGCCTCCTCCTCATTGCAGTGTGCAGGCTTCTCAGTGCAGTGGCTTCTCTTGTGAGCACAGGCTCTAAGCACATGGGCTTCAGTAGTTGCAGCGCACGGGCTTAGTTGCTCCATGGCATGTGGTATCTTCCCGGCCCTGAGATTGAACCCCTGTCTCCTGCATTGGCAGGTGGGTTCTTAACCATTGCGCCACCAGGAAAGTCTGGTGCTGCTAACTTGACTTTGGCTTCTCTATCACTGAATGGTGTACTTAGCTAAAAAGCCAGACACCTTTATTATTTTTGCCTTCAACTCTTTCTCCCACTCCCCACTGAGAGCGTCTGTCTGTTGAGGTCTATTGAAAGGTCATCAGGAGAAAGGAATCTGGATTATAGAATGACTGTTTTCCCCATGTGGCTCCACTGCTTAAACAGTGGATTATCAAAGCGCATCCCCCCCTTTTTTTAACCCCTCCCCCAAGATGTAGGGGTCTAGAATCTGGCATCTGGTTGAGTGTTAACTATACGCTCTCCATGGTTTGTATAGGTGATATTTTACAGATTTTAAAATTGATTGATAAACAAAAATAGATGAATAACGTTATTGTTTAAATAGTTGCAGTAATCCCATTGGCTCCTACTTTGGAGGGTTTTTTTCTTTTAAAAAACTGTTCATATTTGAAGTGAAAATGATGTAGTCAGTGGAAGTGTGCTGGACTTGCAGTCAGAAGGGCTGTGTTGTAATTCCAGTATCCTGCTCTCTCTGTGTTAAGTCCCTTAACGTTTTGGGTCCTCTTACCTGTAAAACCAAGGTGTTAGATGAGAGATGACTTTTAAGGTACCTTTTTTTTTTTTAAAGTTAGTAAATTTTATCTCTATACCTAGAGATGTGGAAAAGGTCTAGTGTAGAGTCTAGAGAAGAGACATTTTCAAGTAAAGGAACATAGGAAAGGTTTTTAAAAAGGGTTAATAGGCGTAGGAGTTAGAATTCGATCGACAGGTAAAGGGAGGGATAATGTAATTTGACTGTTTCCTCTCCCTTGTTTTTCCTTTGTGTGTGTGTTGCGGAGTGGGGGGGGGGGGGGGGTAGGGCTTTATTTTATTTAGTATCCTGTGGGTTAATTGTGCTCGCCCAACAGCTTGTAGTGTGAATTTAGGGACTACAGAGTTGGTAGCCAGGGGGTTAATTTCTTGGCTGGCAGATCAGCTTAAAGTTTGGTTGTTTTCATCCGAAGTCTAGATTAAGGTTTAAGAACATACTGCTGTTAAAAAGTGATGTAGCCTTCTAGGGGAAATAATATTCAGGGGAAATTGTTTTTTTCTGAATTGAGAATGAAAGTATGCAGATAAATATAGTAGCGGTGATTTTTGTATGGCACAGATGGCTTCAGAGAAAATGTTGATAACCTCGTTTTTCATCGCTTAAGAAAAGTAGCAAAAGAAGCCTATCATTTTTATTGTGTATCAGTAAGCCAGTCATTCTTAAACTTACTGGTCTCAGGACTCCTTTATAATTATTGAGGACCTCAGAGCTTTTGTTTATGTGGGATTGTATCCATTGATATTTACTACATTAGAAACTAAAAAACTCATTGCAAGTTAATGTAAATGATACTTTTTATGAAAAGTAACTTCCAAAACGAAAGTTAGTGAGAAGAGTGACATTGTTTTACATTTTTGCAAAAACCTTGTATCTAACTTAATAAAAAACACAGGTGGATTCTCTGTCTACTTCTTCCTTCAATCTGTTGTGATACATCATGTAGCCTCTGGAGGAACTCCACTGTATACCTGATAGAGAATCACGGTGAAAATGGCAAATAGTCTTATTATTATGAAAACAATTTTGATCTCTTGGATCTACTGGAAGGGACCACACTGAGAATCAGTGCCTTAGACTCCCAAGGGAGGTTTGACATTATCTTTCGAGTGGCATACTTACTATACAGTTTTACTCTTTTTTTTTTTTGGCCGGCTGTGCAGCATGCGGGATCTTAGTTCCCCAGCCAGGGTTTGAACCCTTGCCCCCTGCATTGGCAGCATGGAGTCTTAACCACTGGACCTCCAGGGAAGTCCACAGTTTTACTTTTTAATTGAGATGTAACTTGCATACAGTTTAAGTCCACAAATCTTAAGTGTGTGGCTTGATAAAATCTTACAAATGTTTACATCTGTATAACTATCATGCAGATCAACAGAACATTTCCAGCATCCTAGAAGACTCCTTCATGCCTCTACCCCTCCACACTACTGCCCCCCCAATATTCTGACCCATATCTTTCAATGAATTAGTTATGCTTGTTTTTGAACTTCATATAAACAGAATAATGCAGTATGCACTCTTGTGTCTCGCTTCTTTTGCCCAACACATGATTAATTTCTTCTTTTTCATTAAGATGTAGTCATTGTATGAAATATACCATTATTTATCTATACATTCTACTGTTGGTGGACATTCAGATTGTTTACAGTGTTTTCAGTAATTATAAAGTGTTACCATGATTGTTTTAGTGTGTCTTTTTTTCTTTTTTTTTTAATTATTATTATTTTTTTGGGCTGTGTTGTGTGGCATGCCGGATCTTAGTTCCCCGACCAGGGTTTGAACCCGTGCCCTCTGCGTTGGAAGCATGGAGTCTTAACCACTGGACCACCAGAGAAGTCCAGTATGTGTCTTCTGATGGTCTCTTTGGTATATACCCAGAAGTGAAATTGCTGGTTTATAGGGTATATGTGTGTTTAGTTTTAGTAGATACTGCTAAGCAGACTTCCCAAGTGGTTGGTTTTACCAGTTTAGAATCCTATTAACAGTGTAGTTGATGTCATTCTTCCTTAGCAGCTGTTAGTATTGTCCTTTTAAGTTTAGCCATTTGGGTGGAGATTCAGGAATATCTAACTGTGGCTTAAATATCCATTTGCTTGTGTTTAATGACGTTAGAACGTTTTCCTGTGCTTATTGGTCTTTTAAACTCTATTTATTGGTCCATTTAACTCTCTTACCTATAGAATCTGAAGTTTGGCCAGTATGTGACTTTAAAGTCTCTTGCAGCTCAGAATCACTAGTGAGTTCTCTGAAATAAGAGATTCTTTAAAATGAATTTAATTGATCTAGTAGTGACAAAGAGGATAAACATTCCTGTGATAATGTAAAAAATAATTATGTATCTTTGGCTTTAGAATATGTCTGGAAAAGTCTTTGCACTTGAGAGATTCAGTACTTCAAATTAAAATATGGCCTTTAGAAATAAACCAAGAAGAGATAACAAGTGTTGGTGAGGGTATGGAGAAAAGGGAACCTTTGTACAGTGTTGGTGGGGTATAAATTGGTACAGCCACTGTGGAAAACAGTATGCAGTTTCCTCAAATTAAAAATAGAAACTACAATATGATCCATCAGTTCCACTTCTGGTATTTATTCTAAGAAAGCGAAAACACTAACTTGAAGAGACATATGCACCCATGCTCATTGCAGCATTATTTACAATAGCCAAGATATGAAAACAACCTAAGTGTCCATTGAGGAATGGCTAAAGAGATTGTGGTGTGTATATATTGGCCATAAAAAAGAATGAAATTTTTTAAAATTATTTTTTATTTATTGGCTGCATTGGGTCTTCGTTGCTGCACTTGGCCTTTCTGTAGTTGTGGAGAGCGGGGGCTAATCTTCATTGCGGTGTGGTGGCTTCTCTTGTTGCGGAGCACGGGCTCTAGGTGCGGAGCACGGGCTCTAGGTGCGTGGGCTTCAGTAGTTGTGGCACACGGGCTCAGTAGTTGTAGCTTGCAGGTTCTAGAGCACAGGCTTGGTAGTTGTGGTGCACGGGCTTAGTTGCTCCGTGGCGTGTGGCTTAGTTGCTCCGTGGCACGTGGGGTCTTCCCAAACCAGGGATCAAACCCGTGTCCCCTGCATTGGCAGGTGGATTCTTAACCACTGCATCACCAGGGAAGCCCAAGAATGAAATTTTGCCATTTGCAACAACATGGATGGACTTCATGGGCATTGTGCTAGAGTGAAATAAGTCAGAAAGATAAATGCCTTGTGATTTCTCTTATACGTGGAATCTTAAACAAACCCAAGCTCATAGATACAGAGAACAGATTGGTGATTGCCAGAGGTAGGGGATGGGGTAGGAGAAATGGGGGAAGTGGGTCAAAAGGTAAAAACATAAAAATAAATAATATGTTCATTATCAAAAAAAAAAAAGATAAAAACCAGGAAGCTTATTCCATTCTGCATTCGTTCCACTGTCCAGGACTTTCTTTATGCATCCCAATGACTGTCTCTGAACTTAGCTATCATTCTTTTTTGTGTGAAATTCACAGTTATGGAATACGTTTTAAAGAATTTACTTGCTATTCTGTTCCTTTAGTGGGGAGGGGGCTAGACTGGTGAATTCCTTAAGGGCAGAAGCTGAGTGTTGTTTACTATTCTGTTTTTTCAGGGTGTGGCACAGAGTCAGTATTCAGTAATGTCACCAAGATAAATAAGTTATCTTTTCCATAGATTTTTTTTTTCACGCTGCCTTTATTTATTTGACCAGTTTTCACCTATATAAACATGCTTTAAGGGATGGGCAAGGATAGAGATAACTCTTGAATACCTGTAAGAATATCTGATTTGTTTTAATAATATTTCATGTTTTACTACCAGTGAACTTTTTGTATAGGTCATATCTTCTTTGTTAAAGTTTTACATCTAGAACTTCCCTGGTGGTCCAGTGGTTAAGATGCCATGCTTCCACTGCAGGGGACACAGGTTCGATCCCTGGTCAGGGAACTAAGATCCTACATGCCGTCCAGCACCGCCCAAAAGAAAAAAAAAAATTCTATCTAATGCCAGAGGTGTGCGAACCAAGGTGTTATGGATGCTGCCCAGTTATGCATGCCATCAACCTTACTTGTAATTGGTGCTGGTCTTTTGTTATTCTGAACTGTTGTCACATTGACTGCATAAGGCTATTCCCTGCTGTTTCTTATGCCTTTTCTACTCCATCCCTACACACATTTTACTTGGCGTACTACTCATCCTTATTCTGTGAGATGCAGCTCATATATTGTTCTTCTAAGAAGCTTTTGTAGATATATTCTCAATCCTCATCTAGTTTATTTTCCCACCTTCCCAAACTTTTTATTAACACACATAGACATAGATAAACTCCCATCAACTAGCTTCGATTCATGGCTATTCTTTTTATGTACCCCCTCCATTTTGAAGCAAATCCCAGACTGGATTTCATCTTAAATATTTTAGTATATTCCAGTCTAATTTAGATGTTTTTCCTTGGTGCTCACATTGCTCTTCTCTGTTGTGAGTTATAGGTTTTTAATTTAGTTCTTAGATATTCTCTTACTCTACTTTGTAAACCTCTCACAGCAGTAGTTAATACTTAGTGCCCATATGTATGTATATGCATAAATTCTTTATATTCCTACATCAATCTTGAAAAGATAGCTACTACTATCTTTTTATATATAAGGAAACCAAGATGTGAATGTTAAGGAACTTGTCCAGCATGGACAGCTAGTAAGTGGCAGGACAGGAATTCAAGCTGAGGCCATTTTTCTTCATTCTGTACTCTTAACCACTACACTGTATAATGTCTGAGTAAATGAGTTCTGTTCGCATTTTCCCCTTATTAATTTGGCCTTCTTTTGCCTTGCATTTGCCAACAGCATGTAGACATTAATTTCTCTTGCGTAAAATATAGCTAAAGGGACCTTAGCGTGCAGCGCTCCCATTTTAAAGACTAGGTTCGGGACTTCCCTGGTGGTGCGGTGGTTAAGACTCCGCCTGCTAATGCAGGGGACACGGGTTTGATCCCTGATACGGGAACATCCCACATGCTGTGGAGCAACTAAGCCTGTGTGCCACAACTACTGAGCCTGCGTGCTGCAACTACTGAAGCCTGTGCGCCTAGGGCCCGTGCTCCCCAACAAGAGAAGCCATAGCACTGAGAAGCTCGTGCACTGCAACAGAGAGTAGCCCCCGCTCACTGCAACTAGAGAAAGCCCGTGTGCAGCAACGAAGATCCAATGCAGCCAAAAAAAAAAAAAAAGACGAGGTTCCCTAACCTTTAGCACTTCTGCCTCTCATTTCATTTGTGATCTGTCAAAAATATTGCTGACCTCTGGCCTCTTTTGTTTTTGTTTTTGTTTTTGTTTTTTTCAATATACTAAGGGGGAGGTGCCATAATTAGAATGTTTTAGCTTTATATGCCACATTTAGAGTTTTTAATGTTTTCATTTTCAGTAACTATATAGCTTCCACTTTTGATTTTTCTCTTTTGCTTTGAGTAATTAGCCTTCATGGTATACTGCAGAGTGTTATTTTGAACCTTTAGGATTAATTGTACACAGACATACAGACTTGAAAGGATAGCTTTTTTCTTAGGTCTCTTAAATGGAGTCTACACGTATAAAATCATATTACAGAATAATGCAAATGTCCAACTAATGAATGCATAAATAAAATGTGCACCATACAATGGAAGGTTCTTCAGCAGTGAAGAGAAATGAAGTACTGATACATGATACAACTTGGATGAGCCTTGGAAACAATCAAGCTAAGTGAAAGAAGCCAGTCACAAAAGACTCCATGTTGTATAATACCATTAATATGACGTGTTCAGAATAGGCAAATCTATAAATAGAAAAAGTAGATTAGCTTGGGGCTGGGGGTGAGGGAGGAGGGAATGGGGAGTGATTGCTACTGATAGGTATGGGGTTTCTTTTTGGGGTGATGAAAATATTCTAAAATTGTGATGATAGCTGTACAACTCTGAATAAACTAAAAATAGTTGAATTGTACACTTAGTGTTTTATATAGTATGTGAATTATATTTTAAGACTTAAAAACTATTAGGTGTAACTTCAAGTATAGTGAAGATAATCTCATTGAGTAGAAGGAATTTCAAATTCTTGGTTTCCTTTTCAAATTCTTTACATTTGTAATTTAATCTCATTGTGGAAGGTTCAGGCAAAAAGAGTACCTACTTGGATGCACATTGAAAATGGTAATTATTGATAATCTATCTGCCTTGCTTAAAATGTTGACTGAATGAAATGAAGTCTCTCTTTTCAATGTGTTGGATCAACATTTCATGATTGGATTAGTAACTTCTGAAAGTGTTAACTAATTTTGATAAAGGTTGGTAAGAGCTATTAATAAATAACTTTGAGTTGTTTATCTTAACCTGTCCTTTAACAAAGAGTAGACTGATAAGTAGGCATACCTTCTGTGAAGTTTGGTATGTGACTGTGTCTAATAGTTTGTCAGCATTGGCTCACTTGCTTTTTATGAGTAGGTTGATTTGTTTAGGGACTAGAATTTATTGAGACCTTGCACCCTTTGTAAGGATTTAATAAATAAAGGAATTTTTTTTTTAGTTCTTTATTGGAATATAATTGCTTTACACTGTTGTGCAATAAAGGAATATTCAAGTAAAAGTATATCTTTTCTTGAAAAGTGATCTACATGAATGTACATTATAAATCTCAGTATTTTGAAGGATTATAATTTAGAAAGTGGTGTGAATATTAACTTTTCTTTGGCAGAACTATAAGTTATAGGTATCGGTGACAAGAAATAGACTTTAGACTCAGTAAAAGAGAGACCTTCTTGCTGATAGCGGTGAGCGTCACAATGTTGTAACCAAAAACCTTAAAGAGAAGATTTAAATGTAGAATTTCCTGCAATTGGAGCAGTTAATTTCCAAATCTTAATAGTCTTTGAGCATGTCTCCCCGATTCCCTGCAAGGTTGTAGCCTTCACAGTATCACTTTGGTGCCCTTTTTGCACTGAATTTAGAACAAGTATTTTCTTTTCAAAACAAGCCTTCATTTTTGTGATATTCTTAAACATTAGCACATGTGTATTTGAGTACCTGGATGATTGTCTCAATCAAGAACTGCCACACCATTTCAGCACTTCAGTTCGCTCTGTGTTTTTAATGCATTGATGCCTAGTTATATAATTTAATTTGTCAGATGAGAGCAACAGAAGCAGACTTAACATAAATGATGTGTTGATGTGAAGGAAAAATGATGTCACAGCAAACCATGTGTACAGAGTGATGTAGTAATTCAAGTAGGAAAGCTGTGTCTCCCACATGGTACATGATGATAGTAGGATAGCCATGCAAAACTCAAAGGAACCCATGCCTTACCAGTCAGCAGTATGCTGCCATGTCACATATTATTAATATTAATAGTTTTATTTGTATTTAGTTTATAAATTTGTTTTGTGGAAGAGCAATAAGCATAAGGAGTTGAATTCTAATTTCATTTATGCACATATTCAAGCAGCATTAAAATAGAAAGTAATTTAAATGAGTTTTTTAAAATGCTGTTAAGGTAGAACCAGATTTGGCAAACTTGAGCCAGCTTAGTATATTGTTGATAGAAACCTGGTGCTTGGAGTCAGATGACTGGAACTAGGACTTCAAATCCATATTCACCAGGCTATTTCCCTATTTATTGAATGAAAAATATACTTATATTTCTACCTAAAAGGGTGGTTCATTTGTTTATTCTTTTACTCAACAGATAATTATTTTGCTTATTGTGTAGCACTGCATAATTTTGATGTCTTCTTGTTACTGGTTTCTTTAGTCTTCCTGTTGTCACACTTTCTTTAGAGCCGGCACAAATTCTGATACGAATATTCTGCTATGAATTGTCTTACAGATGGTAAGATTTGATTTGAAACTTCTTAAAAAGTAGGGCAAAGTTTTGAAATATGGTAGGATTCTGTGTTAATGTAACAGAATAATAAAAGCTATATTAGGAAAACTGTTGAGGCTGTTCATTCATTTCAAAGTTCAACTTGTGCAGTTATGTTTATCAGGAGCATAGAATCCTGGTAATTTATAGTTGGGAGAATGAATACTTTTCCTCTGGACTGATTTAGAGATCATATTCATAGGGAGCCTGGGAAGGTTCAAAAATAAGAATTGTCAAACACACATAATAATCTAATTAGCATTTCAAGGGAGAAATAACCAGCACTAACAAAAACAATAAAAATTTCAATAAAATAAACAGTACAGTTTAAAAGATTCTAAATTCCTGACGAACTATGGTAAATATAGGACTTCTTTTTTTTTCTTTTTTTTAAAAAAGGTAACCTAATAGAACCTTTCCATATAGGGAATGGTTGAGGTTACTGAGTTAGGGACACAAGGCTGGAATAAAATTAAATTGCACAAAGATCAGGAGGATCAGTATACGTACTTAGAAGACAGAGCATGTGGCCAGACTGAGCCAAGAAAAATGTAGGGTGATGGCTGTCCAGTCCACACCTTTATCCCCCCACACTCATGCTGCATTCAGTTGCTGTTACTTGGTGCAAAACATTAATGTGTTGAGAGGAAAATTGCTTATGAACTAACATGATTTGCAGGTGCGTTTACTGGCATTTGCCAGTGAGCTAAATCCCATTACAAAACTACAGGTATACCTTACTTTATTGTGTCTCGCTTAATGCTCTTGGCAGATGTGTTTTTTGCAAATTGAAGGTTTGTGGCAACCCGGCATTGAGCAAGTCTATTGGTGCCATTTTTCCAACAGCATTTTCTCACTTTGTGTCTCTGCCACACTTTGGTAATTCTTGCAATATTCGAAACTTTCATTATTGTATTTATGGTGATCTGTGATCAGTGGTCTTTGTTACTATTGCAAGAAGATTATGACTTGCTGAAGACTAAGGTGATGGTTAGCATTTTTGGCAGTAAAGTATTAAATTAAGGTATGTACATTGTGTTTTTAGACATGCTGTTGCACACTTGATTGACTACAATATACTGTAAACATAATTTTTATGTGTACTGGGAAACCAAAAAATACATGTGACTCGCTTTGTGATATTTGCTTTACTGTGGTGATCTGGAACTGAACCCACAGTATCTCCAAGGTATGCCTGTACATAGTTTGTAGCAGAACAGACTGCATATTTACCAAGTGTTCTTCGCTCCAAAATCCCCACGCATGTTCCATCCTCAGTAGTAAATTACAAATAGTTGTCTGTAAAGTGTCTCCCTTCCAATGGAAGGTTATTTGAGAGGAAAGGGAACTAATACTTAACTGGACAGCTCTGACATTTAAAGATAATCATTACCTCATTTAATCATCACAACCATAGTCTTGTATCCTCAGGTGAGGAGACTAAGTCCCAAAGAGGTTTGGGAACATTGTCCAAGATCACACAGTTAAGTACCCGGGTAGAAATTTAAGTTTATACATTTCTGGTTAGAAAATTGCTTTTGTATACCACACTGCTTGTGGCAAAATAAGTTTGACATTTTTAACAAGAGTGGTTGACTGACACAATAGGATTGATGAAGTAGTTCTATTTCTCCTCTTTGTGGTCTCTCCTATAGCACTGAAATGGAAATAGCAGTGTGCCGTAGTGAGGGAGTGAGCAGAACTGTTGGTACCAAGGTGTCTGGATTTGAAATTTAACTTGCTAGCTTTGTCTCCTTTTATTTCATTTTAGTCAGATTACCTTTATGTACCTTAGTTTTTTTCATCTGTAAAATGGTGATAATGAGTACATCTTGAGATTATAAGTATTAAGTGAGTTAATAGATCAGAACTTTGAAATGATACCTGGCACATGGTAACTGCTCACTAGAGGTGAACTGTCTGTCACTCCTCATTGCTTCTCTCATTTCCTTTTTGGTTCGTTCTTTTTCTACTCTAATTCTGTACTGTTTTCCTAATTTCTCTCTTCTCTCCCCATCTCTTCATATCATTAGTTTGAAATAGATTAAATATAGATTGTACTTATGATTATTGATGTTTCCAGCACTTCCTAAGTTTTCACTGATGTTTTGGGTGTATATGTTTGGATGCCTATTGTTTGTAGGGCTGGACAGTTTTAAAAATAGTGATCGTGAGGACTTGTGATGTTTTATTTCTTAAGGTAAGTGCTGTGCAGCTATTTTAGTCTAACCTTTTTGTGTGCCTAAGTTTTTTTTTTTTTTTTTTTATTATTATTTTATTTTATTTTATTTTTTTTGGGGGTACAACAGGTTCAATCAACTGTTTTTATACACATATCCCCATATTCCCTCCCTTCCTTGACGCCCCCCCCTTGATTCCCCCCCACCCTCCCTGCCCCAGTCCTCTAAGTGTGTGCCTAAGTTTTTTGTATTTTATACACACGTTAAGCAAGAAGTGTTATCATATATTTCAGTGACAAGATCTTACCTTAGTTTTATCTTTAAAGCGAATTCAGAATTTTTTGTTTGTTTGTTTGTAGATGGCAGGATTTTAATACCAGGAAAATCAGCTGAGGGGCTAGTAAGTGGTTTGAATATGATTATCATGCCAAAATAAATCTATTTAATTTTCACATATTTGTGAATTTCCCAAATTTCCTTTGGCTGAATTCTAATTTCATTTTTCTGTGTTCCAAGAATATACTTAACTTTCAGTCCTTTAAGTTTATTGAGACTTAATTTACAGCCTTAGCATATGGTCAGTCCTGGAGGATGTTCATGTTTACTCAAGAAGACTGTATATTCTGCTGTTGGGTAGTGTTCGTTCTCTAGATGTCTGTATAATCTTTTTTTTTTATTTATTTTTTTTATTTTTTATTTTTTTGGGGGTACACCAGGTTCAATCATCTGTTTTTATACACATATCCCCGTATTCCCTCCCTTCCTTGACTCCCCCCCCTCGAGTCCCCCCCCACCCTCCCCGCCCCAGTCCTCTAAGGCATCTTCCATCCTCGAGTTGGACTCCCTTTGTTAAGATGTCTGTATAATCTAATTGGTGTATAGTTGTTAAAGTCTTCGCTTTATTTGTTGATCTTTTGCTTTTAGCTCTATCCATTATTGAAAGTGGGGAGTTGAAGGTTTTTTTTTTTTTTTTTTGACCACACCATGTGACTTGTGGGATCTTAGTTCCTTGACTAGGGATAGAACCCGAGCCCTCAGCAGTGAAAGTGTGGAGTCCTAACCACTGGACCGCCAGGGAATTCCCCATTTTAACTGTTTTTAAGTGTACAGTTCTGTGGCATTAAGTGTGTTCACATTGTGCAACCATTACCACCATCCATCTCCAGAACTTTATTTCCCACAACTGAAACTGTGTCCATTAAGCACTAACTCCCCATGCCTGTCTCCCCTAGTCCCTGCTAACCACCATCCTACTTTTTGTCTCTATGAATTTTGCTACTCTGTATACCACATATAAGTGGAATCATAAATATTTGTCCTGTATTTAAACATTGTTATCATATTTTCCTTTACTTCTTTTAAGCATGGTTTCCTTTGGTGTTTTGAGCATACTTATGAAGCTATCTTTACTTGATGTAGACCCACTCAAAGTCAGTTTCTTTTGCCTACCTTTTTTTCCTTCTCTGTATGGGCCATACTTTCCTGTTTCTTTGCATATTTTATAATTTTTTTTTGTTGTGAAAACTGGACTTTCACATAATGTAGCGAATTTGGATACTGATTCCCCCTACTCCCCATCCCCAGGGACTTATTTGCTTACTTATTTGTCTACTGACTGGCTAGGCTACTTTAAAGAAGTCTATTCCCTGCATTGTTCATCCTGAGATTTTCTCTTCAGAGGGCACAGCCTTAGTTAGGCACACAGTCACCTTAGGATGACAGTGGTTTTAGCAAGGCTTTGTGTGTTTCCGTGCTGTCTCTGTCAGGCTGTCTCCCTCCCATCATGCAAATGTTAGTCTCCACTAAAAATGTTGGCTGATTGCTATATTTTTTAGGTGATGTCCTGGGATTTAATTGCCCCACAGCTTTACCCAGCTCAATTTCCCGCACTTTCCAAAAGGGTAATCTTTGAGGTCAGTCTTTGAGGTTTGTTCTGACCTCAGGGAGGCTCTTCTTAGATGTTCTTTTCCCCTGGTTCTTTCTGGTAAAGTTTAGCTTGTTGCTCTCATTAGACAACCAGCCTCATAATTGCTTATTACCTCAGTCTCCATTGTTTTCTAGTGCACCCTCAGGCGTGAACTTCCCTATACTCTGTCCCAAACAAAGTCAGCTCACTTTGAGAAAACTTCAAAGCTCCCTAATGGCCTGCTTCTCCCCCTGGACAAAACCTTTACACCATTGCTTCAGAACTGGGGTGGAACAATGGGCCACTTTTGTCAGAGTGACACCCCTGCTTCATGAGCAGGGTATTGAGTGGGAGCAACATCTAGTCCTGGTGCGGAACCTCAGCCCTATGAGTGAGATGGAGTGAGGGCCATTAGGACCACATTATTCTTGGCCTGCTGAACCTGGGGTCAAGCTTCTGCTCCACAAGTGGGACCTGGATGGAAGAAAAGAGCCCCAGACTTCTCAGCTGCTTTTGCCTGCAGTAGAGCCTCTGCAACTCAGAGTTGAGGATGATGAGAAATGCTAGCTGTCTTCCCCCTTTGGGGAGGGGGGTTGACTGGGAGTTTGGGGGAGAGAGCCCTGTGTTCTTGGCTACACCCCTGGAATGCAGCTTCTGTCCTGCTGAGCTGGCTCAAAATGCCATAGGTTCTGTTCTTACTGAGATAGATTTTCTTTAATAAGTGTTTCTTCATTTGCTGTATACCCTTAGGATGATTTCTGGAGACTTCAAAAAATTTTTAATGGTTTTCACTAGTTACAGTTGTTTCACTGGGGAGAGTGTCCACAGAGCTTCAGATGCTATCATTCCACAAGTCTTTTTTTTTTTTTGGCTGTACCTTGTGGCATGCGGGATCTTAGTTCCCCAGGCAGGGATTGAACCCATCCCCCCTGCATTGGGAGCGTGGAGTCTTAACCACTGGACCATCAGGAAAGTCCCCCACAGGTCATTTTTAATTTAAAATTACTCATTGCCTATAGCCACTTAAAAATTCATATTTGAGAATGCCTTGGAAAGCATGCTGGAATGTGTTGATGCTTTTATGTACATATAAAAGCTTCTCGTACCCTAATTGTGTACCTATGGCTCAACAGACACTTAGTACAGAAAAGTTTTGAATAAAAGTGGCCATTTACTGAGCATTTCTAAATGAATAAATTTCTCTTGCCACAAAGAGTTTAGAATGCATGACGCAGTTCTGTCATGATGATTTCTAGGAAGTTATCCATAGGAAGTAGTAGTGGATGTACATAGTGATTTAGTTATAGGAAATTAACGGTGTTTGTGTGTTTAATAATGGTGATAATAGAATATGGACTTTTGCTTAAGTAATATGTTTAGATTTAACAGAGATTAATTAGACATCTTCATTTGCATTAGGCTGTGTTATTGATTGAATTTGAAGCTATCTAGAACTAGCATCACACTTGGGTGGGGGAGGTGCTGTGTTTAGTATAGCTGCCTTGACTGGTTTTGTGTATAACTTATTGTAATAATGCGTGATAAGAATGATGAGTCCTGTTATGATAATAGCAGTGCTGGTGGAGCTGGAAAAAGAAAGGCCTTAACACTTGAGTGAAGGCTACATTTTAAAATTGCCTAGGGGTATTTAGATTTATAGGTGTAGACTCAGCAAAAATAACTTGCTGCATTTCAGACCCCTTAATATGTATGAAATGTCATCTTCCCATTTAAGAATAGTTTCTGTAACATGGTCTTTGATTATGCCATATTTCTTAGGAATACAGGTATTGTGCTTTAGAAGAAAATTCTGTGACATGTAGCCGTTAATGGTGAATATAGAAGAATACTTAACATGAGAAAATGATAAATTAAGTGAAAAATCCAGATTTATAAAATGTGCTTCTACATCATAAACATTTTGATAGTGTATTTTGGAGGTGTGGATATGATGAAATTAATGGTAGTTTTCCCCTTACTTTGAAACATTATTCATGCATGGTGTGGTAGTTAAAACTGTAGGACACTGGAACTTGTACTCCCTGGGTTGGAATCCTGGCTCTACCACTGTGACTGCCTGTTCACTCTGCCCCAGTTTCTGAGGCTTGTCAGCCTGGCTGTGATAGTATTGAAATTGGGGAATGAGAGATGGCCTTGGAAAAATAAGTTAGGGCTGATTGTGAGTGACCTTGAACAATATTACTTATGTAAAAAGTAGAGAGGAGGAAGCCACTAAAGGTTTCAGAGACTGAAAGTGTTGGGAGATTAACTTAGCAATAACATACTAAACAGATTGGTAGTGTGGAGACCATCCAGGATGCTGTTAAAATTGGAGTCTGGCCTAGAGTGGTATGAGTGGGAGTGGAAAAAATAATGTTGGACACATCTTAAAAGAGGAATTGATAGAGATGGAAAGGGAGAGGGTTTGACTTTTTTTTTTTTTTTTTACTAACCGCCCCCCCCCCCCCTTTTTGTTTTGAGTGTTTACCTATTGTGTGCCAATGCATCCTCGGGATTCAATGATGAGCACAGCTCATACAGCTTCTGTCCTTATGAAGCTGTGGGGGTTTTTTTGTGTTTGTTTGTTTGTTTGTTTTGGCCATGCCGCGTGGCCTGCAGGATCTTAGTTCCCCAACCAGGGTTCGAATCCTTGACCCCTGCCATGGAAGTGCAGAGTCCTAACCAGTGGCCCACCAGGGAATTGCCCGCTTATGGAGCTTTTATGTTTTGGTAGGGAGAGAGATCATCACACAGGTGCTGTGAAAGAAAAGTGCAGCTTCCTCTGAGAGCCTCAGATAGGAGTACTTGATGAATTCTGAGTGTGGAGAGTTGAGGGCTGGTGAATCATTATGGACAAAACTAAGATCACTTTTCCAAAGGCTCCAGAGTCAGCATGAGAAAGTACATTTTGAAGGAACAATAAGAAGGTGAATTGAACTGAAGTTAGAACCAGCTTTGGGTGGGGTAGTTGCAAAGATGGGGCTGAGGCTGGGTGTTCAAGGACCTTATAGACCATTAGAGAAGTATTTTGGTCTTCATTCTGGTCTTTGAGGATTTTTAAGCAGGGCCATGACATTTTATGGTTTGCATTTTAGTAACATTCAGTAGTGATCACATCTAATGCCAAAAAAATGAAACATAATTGGAGGGATGGGCACAGGTCTGACAGTAACCATGCTTTTAAGAGAAAGATCGATCTCTTACCCTTGTCCCTCCCCCTTTTCCCCCTCTTAATTCTCCCTCTTCAAATTTGGAGAAAACATCAATATCTTGGGAGCTATAGAGAACCTTCATGGAAGAGCCAACAGCTTTGGGAGTCTAATAGATGTTACTGCCATCTTGGACAAGCTCAAGTTACTTAATCTCTCAGCTTCTGCTTAACAACTGTTAAATTGGACTGATAATCATATGGAATAAGTATCCTGATTAAATGAGGTTATACAAATAAAGCACCTACTATTGTACCGGATAAATAAATGCTCATAACTTTTCTAGAGTAATATACAAATTAAGATGGAACTGGAAAAAGGAACCTGTAATATTGTGATTTAAAATAAGAAATATATATGTGGTCTTTACTGGCACAGAGCTTCTAAAACTCTTGGAATTTTCTAAGTGGTGAGAATCATACAAAACTGTGTGAATAGTGTTCCCTGAAGGAAGGGGAGAAGGGCTAGAGATTGTTAAGTCCTTGATGGTCAATGGTTTAATCAGCTGTGCTTATGTAATAACGTCTTGGTAAAAACCCAAAAGGATGGGGTACAGAGAGCTTCCACATTGGTGAATACGTGGAGATATAGGGAGAGTGGTGAGCCCAGGGAGGGCATAGAAACTCTCTGCCCCTTTCACCATACCTTGCCCTATGCCATGGCTATTCCTAAGTTATATCCTTTTATAATAAGCCAGTAATTTAGTAACTAAAATGTTTCTTTGATTTCTGTAAACTGCTCTAGCAAATTAATTGAACCCAAGAAGGGAGTCCTTGGAACCTCCATTCTGTAGCCTGTCAGACACACAGGTGACAGCTTGGACTTGTGGCTGGCATCCGAAGTGGGGGGAGGGGCAATCTTGTAAGACTGAGCCCTTAGCATGTGTGATCTGAAGCTATCTCTAGGTGGATAGTGTCAGAATTGAGTTGAATTGTAGGGCACCCAGCTGGTATCGAAAATTGCTTGGTGTGGGGGGGGGAACCACACATTGTAAATAATGGGGTACAGAATTGTAGAGCACAGAGAAACTTAAGATGGAATGGAACCAACAAGCCCACAAAAGAAAAACTTCCTTGGATAGTATAAATACTGAAACCTGTTTTGCCTGTTTTGCCTTACACATCAGAGTGGTTATGGATCATAGTGTCTTAATGTAATTGATTGTGTGGTGTGTCACAAGTAATAAGTAGTTAAATAATTAGTTAAATGCAATAGCAGTGTTTGCAAATGAGGCTACCTAAAAATTAGGATTATTCTTCAGGAATTTTCACTTACATTTCAATGTTTTCTTAGATTAAAGGGATTAAAAAAAACTGGAAGTCCAGCTATTGCACAGAATTAAAAGCACATAACTGGGTTTTTTGTTTTTTTAAATTTTGTGTTCTGTTTCATACAGTTTTGGGGGTTTGGCAATTTCTCTATGTGTCTATGGAAGTGTGTCAAACCTGTAATACCCTGTGTGTCATTTCTCATGTTGCAGAAAGACTGCTGTGTAGAATAGGGTGCTTTTCCTTCCAGACAACAATGCATAAAAAGTGTGCTTTTAAGCGTATTGAATCTGTCATAGCAATAGAAATTCCAGTTTAAGACTCAAAAGGTCTAAGTACTGTTGACTTAAGATAAGCCAATACCCTAAAACAGTGGTTATTTTGAAATAAAGCTTCATATTGGTTTATAATAAAGATGGAACAATGTGTACATTTTACAGTAACATTTTAAATCAACATAGTTTAAGTTCTGCTTTTTCTGTTATGTGCTAGAGTATTAATTGCAAAATAATAGTTTGTCTAAGACAGTTGTAATTAAGGTTTTCATTTTGTAGTGATTGCCCAAAGTAGTAAAGTCTAGTGCCTGGTGGAAGGCTAAGAGTATACAGCTTGTGTTTCACAGTTATGTCTCTCACCTCCGGTGAGTCAAGTATTTTAAGAGGAGAAAAGCAAGGGTGATAGATGTCAGTTAAACATAGACACTAGAAATGAAGAAATATAATTGAATAATTTTCCCCTTTGATTTTGGTACATAAAACCAGAATAGGTTAAATTCTCAAGATAATTTCAATGAATCTATCAAATTATTTTCTAAGAAACTCATTTTGGTGAGCAGTAAATGAAATAATTTGTTGGAGTGTTGGACTTGCCATTGTTGTTGGTTTCTCTCTCTCCTCAATGTGTAATGTTAATTCCACAAGAGCAGAGAGATTTGCCTGCTGTGTAATGCCATATATTCCCTTGTGCTTAAAACAATGTGGCCCACTGTAGATGCTCAGCTTATGTTTCTTCAGTGACTAAGCTTTGAGTTTTTATTTTAATGTCTTTTATTTTTTGGATGAAAGAAAAAATTAGAAAAGGAAATCTTTAAGTATAGTAGAATCACATATATGGAATTGTAGAAAGTTTCAGTGTAAGAGATTCTGGAATATAGGGAAAGTTTAAGCAGAGATGGAATAATGACCCTGTAGAGCAGGACCATTCTTTGTCCTGCAGATTTCTCTAGCATTAAGGCCCTCCCACGTGAAAGCTGCTATAGAAATGCAGTTCTGCAAAGTTTAAAATAAAAACAAATGGTTGTTGCTTATGGAATACTAGGTTATTTAGTATAATAGATTGCCAGCTTTTATCCAGGTAAAGGTGATCCTAGTCCCATCTGGGAAGATGTTGATATGCCAAATTTGGATATGAAAAAAATGCTATGTGTTCTAAAGGCAATCTAATATTGCCATTTTGGTTACATTTTGTATTGCAGAAAATCCAAGATGCATTCTGGTAAAATCTGAATGAAGAGAATGGAGAACAGTGATCCTTTACAGTACTTTTGTTTTTTCTAAAATAAAACGTTAAGTTTAAAACTTCACAGAGTAAATTTTCACATTGTGATTCGTTGACTTCTAGTGTTCATATAGGAAATGGTGGTTATTATGTCAGATTTTAAATGATTTGAATGATTATTGAGTTGCTCAGTTCTGTGTAGGATACAGCTGCTTTGACTTGGGAGAAAAAAATTTTTTTAAGAACTTTTATTGAGATACAATTGACATACAATAAACTGCATATATTTAAAGTACAATTTGATTTTTTTTTCTTATTAGTAATGTATATATGGCAATCCCAATCTCCCAGTTCATTCCCCCCCCAACCCCTCCTGCTTTCTCCACTTTGTGTCCACTACATCTGTGTCTCTATTTCTGCCTTGCAAACCGGTTGATTTGTACCATTTTTCTATGTTCCGCATATATGTGTTAATATACGATATTTATGTTTCTCTTTCTGACTCACTTCACTCTGTATGACAGTCTCTAGGTCCATCCATTGAAAGTTTGTTCTAACTCTGCTACGAATGCCTTAATATCTGTGACTTGGAAAATAAGCTCCTTGAGAACCTTGAAACTACTTCTTGAAATCAAGTAAAGCAGTGTGATATTCCCATCTCTTTCCTCCACTTGGATTGAATGGGATTTATTAAGAAAGGTAGCAGTGTTGGGAATTCCCTGATAGTCCAGTGGTTAGGACTCAGCGCTCTCACTACCAGGGGCCCGAATTCTATCCCTGGTGGGGGAACTAAAGTCTTGCAAGTACTACGGTGAAAAAAAAAAAGAAAAGAAAAAGAAAGGTAGCAGTGTTATTCTTGGTTAACTTAGTTGTAGCATATCTTTGATTTTATTTTCCCCATTCAGACCTTTCCAAATTATATCTGAATACATTATTTTCAAATTCTTAGCTCAAATATTCAGTAACCCTACACAGTGCATTATAGAAAAGGAAAAGAAAATTAAATTTTTTTGAGAATTACTGTGTTTGGTATTTATGAAACACTTTTATTAAAAAAATTCTCGTGGCTTTTTTGTGGTTTTTTGTTTTTTGTTTTTTTTTTTTTTTTGCTGTGCTGCGAGGCATGTGGGATCTTAGTTCCCCAACCCAGGATCAAACCTGAGCCCCCTGCAGTGGAAGCAAGGAGTCCTAACCACTCATGGCATTTTTGTGGGTAGCATTGTATCGGTTTTGAAGACCTCAAAAATTAGTGAGAGTGGTTGTTACTGGCCTTTAAGATAGGGCACCTTGTGAGTGGCAGAGGTGGGATTTTGAACAAGAGTTATGTTTGAATCCAGAAGTTATTTTTAATTGCTCCATTCTTATGTGTTGCTCTTAATCTCAGCCTAGCATACCAAGGAAAAAATATCCAATTCTTAAGTGGTGGTAGAGAGATGGCTGTTTAAAATAGCAGAATAGAGCAGCGTATGCTTTGCTGAGACCTGCTGTACCTGCCCAGTTTCTTAGAAACCGAGAAACCAAGAGACAGAAAGGTGAGGCTATATAAGGGATAGGGATGGCAAACAGCTTGAGGCTTTGCCAGTGGAATATTTTGCAAGAAGCAGAAGATGATTTAGTTCTGTGGTCTGAGGAAAGGTGTTTTGTTTGGGGGAGAGGTTTCAGACTGCCACCTTTTCCATTTACCTTAATGTTATTTTGTTGAAAGGGATAGTCCCTTAGTTATCCACAGAATGCTTTTGTCTAGAATAATTTGTCCTCTGATTTTTGCCAGATTTTTTTGATTTGTCTATAGATGGAGAGTCTATAGATGCATATAGATGAAACAATGTTGAGCATAAAACAACACTAGAATATAATTTTAAGATGTTTTAACTCAATCTCCTAATGTTAAAGGAGTGCAAAGCAAGAG
Organism: Hippopotamus amphibius kiboko; assembly: GCF_030028045.1. NCBI lineage: Eukaryota > Metazoa > Chordata > Mammalia > Artiodactyla > Hippopotamidae > Hippopotamus > Hippopotamus amphibius. The sequence continues at coordinate 100,106,922 of NC_080203.1, read as the reverse complement.
AGCAGTTTGTGCCATGTGTATGTGTGTGTATATATGTATATATATTTTTTATTGTGGGAAAAATATATAACCGATTTACAATTTTAACCATTAGTAAGTATACAGTTCAGTGGCATTAAGTGCATTAACATGGTGCACTTAATGCATTACCACGATCCATCTCCAGAACTTTTCATCTTCCCAAACTGCAACTCTGTACCCATTAAACAATAATTCCCCAGTCCCTGCACTTCCCAACCCCTAGTAACCACCCTTCTACTTTCCTTCTCTGAGTGTAGGTACCTCATATAAGTGGAGTCATGGAATATTTGCCCCTTTGTGACTGGTTTATTTCACTTAGCATTACGTCCTCTCAAGGTTCATCCAAGTCAGAATTGCCTTCCTTTTTAATTCTAAATACTATTACATTGTATGTATATACCAAATGTGATTTATCCATTCATCCTTAGGTTGCTTCCTGGGAAAACTTTTTGAAGAATGAAAGTATTGGTTTAGTGGACAAAGTAATACAGTTAATTTTAGACTTACTTTCTATCTGTACTTTGGCCAAGTCACTTCTTAGAGCCATGGTTTTCTAATTTGTAGGAAAATACCACATTCTATGTGAACTGTAAGGATTTACCTTAAAAACCCCACTTTAATTTTGGTGTACCTCAGGGTTCGTTCCCCCTCCCCAACTTGCCCCACACTTGGAAATATATATATATATGCTGCTTCTTCCTACTCCCCAAGATTGTGACCCCCTCACTTTCAGAAGGAGGTGTGTATTGGGGGAGGGAGGGCTCCCAGATGATGCTAATGAACTCCTCTCCCACTCGTCTATAAACATTAGTTCAAGACTCCCAAGTTCTCCTTCAATTCCTGACTTACAGAGTCAGCTGTCTAGCGGATATTTTCACCTCTGTTTCAGTGTGGAGAACTGTACCTGTCACTGACATCACTACTATCTACTATCTCCCTTCCCCTTTGAAAAGAAGTAGAAAGGAAGGGAAACTAGAGTCCAGGATTGTATAAGCCAAGGAAAGCTCAGAGGTTCAAGAAGGGAGGTGGGGGTAGTGGCAGCCTGTTGTGGCTAATGCTGAGAAGAGAGCGGACAGGGTGAACGGCAAGAGGCAGTCATTTGTCTATCAATTAATTGTCAATTAGTAGAGCATTGATGATCTGTGAACCAGACCTCTCCCCCCTCTCCCCCGCTTCTCTGCCAAACGTACGTATTAACAAAGCCTTGCATGTAATTTTAGGGGAGTTAATACTCAAACCCATCCATAGACTTCAGTTAAGACCCACTGGCTTAAGTTTTGATAGTTTAGGTACTGTTAGATGATGAGAGAGAATGGAAGTGAAAGGGAAGGGGGAAGCAGAGGCATTCTTTTTAAAAGCACCTTGGATGACTTTACTACGCAGCTAAGAATATAGAATTGAGGGTTTGCTGGTATTCCTCTATACAACTTTGCTGGTCAGGTAGCAAAGAAGAATTCTGTTGTTTAACAGTTTGGGTCTGTAGCCCTGTTATGGCTCTGGGAGTGCCTGTGGCCAAAACCTTATTACCAAAAGGGGAGAGTCAAGGTCCTTTGACAAAATAGGTTGTATTGGAGGAGTAGTATACAGTTTGAACCCTCTCCAAAGAAAAATTCCCCCAAAGTTTTAAAGTTTCTGTTAAAACCACTTGTACACTTGTTTAGAGACAAACCATTTATAATACCAGTGTACCAGTGATAAATGTTAGTTGTGCAGTTCTTCCTAAAATGTTTTTAATAATCAGGTTTTATTACTTGGTTTATGGCTTAAATACATTGTAAAAATGTGTATATTCAAGGCATTAGCAAATCGAAGACAGTGTTTGGCACTCCATAATTGAATCGAAATGACAACTAAATAAATACCTCGGTAGTGTCTTTGGACTCCCAGGAAGAAACAAATATTATAAGGCTATACTTGTATGTTTTCTTGACATAACTGCTGATTGTACCATTATCAGTTTATTAAGTTAAATATAGTATTCATGAAACTTTAGCTTTTCACTTTGTCCTCTCATTTATATAGCCACCTTCTCCTAACTAGATTTACTGGTAATATTAAATTTGAAGTTACTTAATTCATGTGTTTTATGCCTAAAACAAATGTGTTTTTTTTCTTCTACTTATAGGTTATGCAATGGTCTCTGCAAGATGGTTTATTCTTGAATTGGAGCTTTTTAAGACTGACAAATGCTGGTACTTCGTCTTCTATAAGTGGACTATAATTTCTTTTTTCAAGACAACTACATAAGCAGACAAAATTGCAAAGATCTGCCCTGTGTCGAGTATGACAGCCACGACTCGTGGCTCTCCAGTAGGAGGGAATGACAGCCAGGGCCAGGCTCCTGATGGACAGTCTCAGCCCCCCCTCCAACAGAATCAGGTAGGACTTTTAAAATACTAGTTAACGCTACAGTGGTGTATCTATTATGAGATACTAAATAAAGGAGCATGTTCTGAATAATTTGTGAAGTAACCATGAAACTTACTTTAAGAAAAATAAACATAGGTCTTAAACAGTAACAAGAAACTCAGGTGCTGTAGATGTTTGATGCTTGGATATATAGCCCCCCTTTTTCTTTTCCTAGTGTTTTATACTATCAGTAATCATTAAAATTAAGTATTTAAGCCCTGTGTCAGTTCCAGAGCAAAGCATTAAATCATTTGATGTAGCCTGTGATTAGAGTATGGACTCAAGTCATATTGCTTGTGCAGCATGCTAGCTTTATGACTCTTGGTAAATTATATGACCTTTAAGCCTCAGTTTTTCAGCTGTAAAATGAGGATAACGATAGTATAACTACTTCATAGGATCATTAGCAGGCCCAAATGAAATAATGTTTGCAAAGAGTTTAAAATAGATTTTGGTATCTAGATTTTATGCTGGCCTTAAAACTTTTTTTCGTTTTCTATTCTCTGGATGAATTTGTGTAAGATTTCAGTTATTTCTTCATTAATTGTTTAGGTTTTACTGGTGAAACCGTCTGGCCTGGGGCTTTATTTGTAGAAAGGTTATAATTGCAGATCCAACTTTTTTTTAAATAGGGGAATTTTCTGGTTTTTTTGTGTGTGTGTGTGACTTTTAGTAATATGTTTTTCAACGAATTTGTGCAGTTCATCTACATTGTCAAATTTATTGGAGTAAAACTTTATACTATCCTTTTTAATTATCTTTTTAATGTGTTAGGGTCTGGTAATATCTCCTTTTTCATCTCTGATACTGCTTATTTGTGATCTCTCTCGTGATTACTCTTTCCTGAAGGATTTATCAGTTTCATCAAACCTTCCTCCAAACCAGTTTTTGGCTTTAACTCTCTCTGCCCTTCCCACTTGTATGCTTTTTAGCCTTATTTTTTGTTCCCTTTACTTTTGGATTTGGGTTGCTGCTCTTTTTCTCTTTTCTTGAAAAGGAAGTTTAGGTAATTAATTTTCAGCCTTCTATTATATGCAGCTTTATACTGAGAAATATTAAACAGAATAAGATAAACATTAAAACTTGTGATATGCAGCTCAGACGGCGCTTAGAGGTGGATTTGTAGCTGAGGTACATGCGCGGGAATCATAAACTTCCTGCTTACAGTTGGTACATGTTTATGTAGAATTCTTTATGGATAAGTTTTTAGGCAAAAGTATTGTTATTGTAAAGTACTTAGATCTGTCATTTGTGGTTAAGTTCTTATTGTCCAACTATTATAGATTAGATGTTCTCTGTATTATGGGTATGATAGGAAAGACCTGCGTGTGCACATGCTCCCTCCCTCCCTCCATCCTCCCCGCCTTTCATCCTCTCCCTCTGCCATTTTAGAGAAGTGAGCAAGTCAGGTTTTAATTTTTTTTCCCCCCCAATAAATGTCAACTTTATTCCTTTTCCTCTCCAGTTGCTACTTTTAGGACATGTAATACTTAGGTATATGGTCACAAGTCTTGGATAGAGCTGTTAAAAGTCTTTCCTGTGTCATAAATTTGTTAGTCAGTACTCATGTTTCTTTAAACATAGTCAAAAGTTTGTGTTGGATGCCAGAGATTTATATTTTTAAACCAGGAGCTTGCAGTTTGAATTCCAGTATCTTTTGCGCTCTCTTTTCCTCTTCATACCTGTTTTGTGTGTGGACCCTTAACAACTTCTGCAGTGTCTGTGGTTTGAATGGCTTTAGACAGAAATTAAACCTCTAACCTTTTATTTTAAGATATACTTGATAGTTTTAAGAGCTCTTGGGTTTGTGATATTCAACTTAATATTATGCATCTGCATTATGTCCTCTTCCTTTAAATAGCTCTTTACATTTTTGAGGATGAGTGATAATTAAAACAAAAAAGGAACAAATTGCATTATCCTTAATCCTTTTGGCGGGGGGCGGAGGGGGGGGGGTGCTGTACCACATGGCTTGTGGGATCTTAGTTCCCCAACCAGGGATTGAACCTGGGCCCTCAGCAGTGAGAACAGAGTCCTTGCCACTGGGACCGCCAGGGAATTCCCACAAATTGCATTCTTAACTGTCTGTAGAATCCCTCTTTCACTTTCTTATTCTCTGCTTTTTAATGTTAGGATTTTAGTTATTTCAGAAGATTTGACGCTTACTAGACCAAGAAGAAGCAACCATAGTATTAATCACTAACCAACTTATGGCTTACTTTGAATATACTTTTTTCATATTGGCATAAAGGGAATTTCTAAAATCAATCAGATTTTTCACTAAATATATAATAGTTTTTAAAAGGGTGTTCCCACAGGACAGAATTTTAGGCTCTAGTATATATTGAGTTGGCGAAAAAGTTGGCTAGTGGTAAAGCTCAGTGATAAACGAAACAGCCTTGGCAAAGGCCCTAAGGGATGAACACTCTTGGGAGATGTTGATGGGAGGGTGCAGACTTTCTGGAATGGAATTTGGTAGTATGTATGTCAGGAGCCCTAAAAGAAATAATTTTTACTGTTGTTGTAGTAATTATATTTCCAAGGTCCTGTCCTAAGGAAAAATTGAAGTTCAACAGAAAAATTTATATATAAAAGAGTCAATATAGTTTTATTTTATGTTAGCAATAAAAATTGCAGAATACTAAATGTCCCTTAATTTTGATTTAATACTATATGGCCATTAATCAACTCTTTATAAAAGATTGTTGATGATGTGGGAAAATACTCAAATGTTGAATGGAAAAGGACCCAGACTTAAGCAGGTATAATCCCAATTTTATTGAAAATTTATACATATATATAGATAGGATTTTTGGGGGGGGGGTCACATAGAACAAAAATTGCAAGGAAATGTCATTGGTGCTTATCTTTTGGTGTAGTATTACAGGTATCTTAATTGTTATTTTTGTCTTTATGATTGCTGTGAGCATGTATATAATACATATATACCAGGGGAAATGGAGCTTTTTAAAAAATAATGAAGCAGACTTCCTAAGTTACGTACTTGAAATGCAAATATTTCTGTTGGGCTTCTAAAACCTGAATTCTGTTCTATAGATTTTTGCCTTGAAACTAGCTCTATGGCACCTGCATACTGTTCGTAATCTTAAGTAAAAGTTTACCATTTACTTGCATATATAAGTTCATATGTAAACTTTGTAAGTAGAATATGTTAATGGTGGTAAACCCACCTGTCTTCAGTACAAGCATTTATTTGTGCATCTGTTCAGTAAGTGCTAAAATGAAAGGGAATGGGGCCTTCTTCTCTAAAAGGGCCACCAACCTACAGTAGGTGGAAGATTCAAGAATATACAAGTAAAAATCAGCTTAAAATTTAGATTAGTTTCAATTTGAAAGAAAAATACCATCCACTTTCAAAATTAATAAGGGTCATAAAAGTTCATTCACTTAGTTGTGGAAATATTGTGCACAGCTAAAGTAAAGGGGGGAAAGAAAAAACACTAAAAATGAAGAATGAAAGAATAAAATTAGCCTTATTAGTTGAAAATGATGTGACTTATTTAGAAACCACAATAAAGCTTTAGTAATTGTTTGAATAATAGTTTCAGACTAGGGGAATTATGGAATAAAATTTTTTTTTCCTCTTCAAAATGAAAAATAAGTTATAAATCAGCAACTTTTTAATCTGTAAAATGTGTACAGTAATTTCTATCATGAAGGGCTTATAATGGGAAATGTAAGTGGAGAAGCAGTATACGTCGTGGGTAAGAACTCTGACTTCAGAATTGGACCTGGATTCAGATCCTGACCACAGAATTGGAGCTGTGTGACCTTGGGTTAATTATTGTCTCAGTTGGTTTTTTTCATCTGTTAAGTGGCAGAAGAATACTTCCTCAGGCTATTGAGGATTAAATGAAATTATTTTAAAGCATAGTAGCACAGAGACTGCCTGAAACATTGTAAACTTACAAATGATCATATCTTCTTTAAGAATTTACATTATTTCCTCCTAATCTGTGTTGGTGTTTGAATTATTAGATGTTGTGCATTTGTTATAGAAACCTAAATCTGGAATATCTAATTTTTAATTAAGACTTCATCGCCTGATTCTTCCAATGAAAATTCCCCGGCAACTCCCCCGGATGAACAAGGTCAAGGTGATGCCCCACCACAGCTTGAAGATGAGGAACCTGCATTTCCACATACTGACCTGGCAAAGTTAGATGACATGATCAATAGGTGAGTTGATTTTGTTTTGCTTTTTAATGTGTGTCATACACAGGAAAAACAAGTTTTTCAGCACAGTGATTAGTACTAAGAAAAGTGAAAGAGTAGATAGGAATATCACAGTAACCATACTGCCTCCTTAAATAGCCTTAACATCTTAGTCATTGTCAAGTACTTTGCAACCCATGGTTCTTAATGGATTTAAAAAATGAAAGGAAGTAACGGTGTCAGTAACGTGTTCACATTAATGATGATCACCGTAGCTGGTGTGTTACTAAAGTAGAATCATGTGTGTGATTTCCCTTTTTTCTTATTGGCACGTGGGTCACTGGGTGACTTTAATACTTTTTGCATGGCCCTAAGGTAAACCAGGTCATAAGGAGATTGAGTTCCTCAGAGCCTGCCCCTTGTGAACCCTTGGATTAGTTTGAGATATTTAACCATCTCGGCTATTTGTTTCTCCTGATCTTCATCCCAGAGAAGTAGTTCAGAGTATACATTTTCATACTCAGTACAAACCTTCACACATACACACACCCCCTCCCCCTTCCCCATGCTTTGATTCTTTGGAGTAAGACTCAGAGAGAGTGAAAGTTTAAGCTTGAGTGTATGGGAAGGAAAAGATTTAAAGAAGATAAGGGAAGAGTGTGTCAGGGAACCCCCCCCCCAACCCCCCCCCAACTCCCAATGTCTGTGGTCTTCACCAGGCTGTGAGTTCAACAAGTGGGTCCTAGAAAAGTGTGACACATGCCCCCAACCCCCCAAAAGAAAAGTAAGGAAAATACATACACGTATAGGCACTTACTTGCCGTACTAAGTTTACTTTTTAAAAATCAGTTAACACCATTGCATATATAAAGTCAGGGGAAATAGAAACCTTTTGCATTTAAAAAAAAAACATTCTGATTACATAAGTAATATAATGTAAGTACGTGTTGTTAAACATAGAACTACATTATGTCAGTAATGTTCTTTGTAATTTCCTCCTTAGATACACACCTCCCAACCAAAAGTTACTAACAATAAGGTGTACATTCTTCCAGGTTGTCTTCGCGTTATTATCATATGTGCTGCTTTCTGTACAAATATGGAATTCTTACTATAATATCATTTTATAACTTGTTTTCCTCACTTCATTTATCTTAAACATTTTTCCTATTAATTAATATATATTTAACTCATTGTTTTTAAAAGGATATTTGAAAGAACACATTAAATGTGATTCTTCTGGCAGCTGCCTATAGTAATGGTATGTAATGAATTAAACAAACAATTGTATAAAGTTGTAACATCCCTGACCATTCTCTATAGCAAAGAGATCATAGCAAAAAGTTGTACTGTTGTTTTTCAGGTTTTGTCTGGTGGTTCTGATAATAAAGTGTACTTCTTATGCTCACTCAAGGACCAAGTTGCATGTTAGCAAATTTGCAGGGGGAGAGAAACACAAATGATGTTTTTTTATGTAAATGAAAACAATGAGAAAGGGTGGTATACATTTGTTTCTAATAGATTATGTGGTCGTGGAGCACTTTATCAAAAGGGGGGTTTTGGAGCACTGGATGAGTTGGGTAGTAGGGAGGATGAAGGGGTAGGAAGAGGATGGACTCCCAGATGGTTGGGCCACTGGCACTGGGACTATAGAAAGGACCACCTGGGTGTATGCTGCATCCTTGTTTGAGGGAGGAGGGTGCCTGTGGAGGCATAAAGACTTGGAGACCTACATCTAACTTAACCTTCAGGAAAAGTTGATGAATTGAAGCAGAAATCGGTCATTTGCCACCTAGATTTTTTCTTCTTTGTGAGAAAGTTGATGACAACTAAGAGATTCATCGTGTCTCCTTTAACCTTAATCCTGAAAGAGCACTTTCCTATGAACTCTTAACAATAGGTATCCATTTAAGTGATATTTGATTATTTATAGTAGTTTTATATTGTTATTAAAATAATTTTATTTTCTACCTCCTCTCATTGCTATATCTTTTGTTTGACAGTTCCTTAAAAAATTTTTGTTTGTAGAGACAACAGATGACGCTTATTCCCACAAAGCAGATATTCAGCTGACCTTGTGGTTTTAATATTTTAGTGTCATTTTAATATTAATATTTTCAAGGTGAGGTGAGTAATTGTAATTAGTAACTCATTTATAATGCGTCTTTCAGTGTTCAACCAATAAACATCTTTTTATATTATCAAAACTCTTAGGCCTCGATGGGTGGTTCCAGTTTTGCCGAAAGGGGAATTAGAAGTGCTTTTAGAAGCTGCTATCGATCTTAGTAAAAAAGGTGAGTTTAAATGTTGTTATGCTTTCCATAATGTATGCTACTAGATAATAGTTTCACTTCATGTCTGAAGATTTTTTCTGTATATTCCTAGACTAGAACATTTAACTAAGCTTTCTTGCTATGGCTTATGATTTGTACCTAGAGCAAGGGTTCATATCCTTTGGACAGCCTTCAAGGATGTTTGTGAACTATATGAAGTTATACATAAAATTTGTGTATATTCATATTTAAACTGTTTAGCTTATGAATTGATTATTTTTTAATACACAGAAAAGGTTTGGTTTTTCTTTAAAAGAAAAAAAGACCTGAAAGATGAGGTCCTGTGTTAATTTAAAAAAAAAAAAAAAAAAAAACCAATAAAAACGAATCGTGTTTTTTGTTCTTGTCTAGAAGTAAAAGCTTAATTTTGGGATTAATCATTTTTTTCTCAATGACTGGTTTTCTTTAGGTGCAATTGAATGCTGTTAGCAAAGGGTTACTATAGTAATATCTACTCATTTTTAAGGCATTGGAGATTAGAATAAACAGCAGTGACATTTCAGTTTCTGAAATAGGGTAGCCGTGGATATGTTCTAATTATCAATAGGAATTATCACAATTGAAATTCATTATTGTAAAAATAATTGTCTTTAGTGCCTTGCTTAAGTCTGTCTCATTCCATGGCAAGGGTAAAATTTCCTTGTCTTATAGTAATTACCCTTTTTCATTTAAAGAATGTGTCTTTACACCTTAATTAATCTTTAAAACCAGTATAGCTATGAAAATGCATTATCAGATTACGATTGTTTTTCACCACTCAGATTTCTTTTGTTCATTTATACGTTTATTCATCAATTCAGATTTTTGAAAACTTCTGTCCTAGGCATGTTTTAGGTCCTGACTGTACAATGATAGGTAAAAACACAGTGGTATTTCATTTAATATCATTGACATTCACTGGACATGCAGTCCCCCCCCCCTCACCCCATACTTCTTTGGGACCATAGTTTACTTTAATTTTAGGCAAGGTTCAGATTTTTTAAAGTATAGTACTGGGTTTAAATGTCGTGTCTTTTGTACAACCAAAATTGAATAATACTTTATATGCAAATTGAATGGATTTTCATTTTGTCATTGAGTTAAAGATTTTTTTGTGTGTGTTTGGGGGCACATAGCTCTGTTGCTTTTCTAAAATCAGATTAAATTAAAGAAAGATATAAAGAAGCATAGATGTTGAGCCAGTGAAAGAGACTAATAAGGAAGATGATAATTTATCTTTAGTCGATGAAACTCTTCTGTAGAATAGTATAATAGCATTTGATGTCAAATGAATAATTTACAACCAAAGTGGGGTTTTAAAAATAGTTGAGAAATAGCATTTTTTAAGTTTTAAAGTTTGTTGTCAGAGAATAAAATACTGTGAAGTATTTAAATCCCCTATCACATGGTACCCATAATCATTTTGTATTTAAGGTCAGTCCAATGTCATAATTTGAAATATTTTAAATTCATCTTAATGTTACTTTGCATATTGTTCTTTTATACAGTTAAGTATTTCTGAAATTCATTGAAGATTATTTTTGTTTCTTTACCTTTTTGACTCTTATAGATAATTTTTCCAAAGCTAGCCTGCATTTGTTATTGAATATTTTACAATTATTACTTTTTATCATATAATTGGACACTATAAGACAACCAGAGAAATATTTTGTTTACATTAATTTTTCTTTCCTTTTCTTAGGCCTTGATGTTAAAAGTGAAGCATGTCAGCGTTTTTTTCGAGATGGGCTAACAATATCTTTTACTAAAATCCTTACAGACGAGGCAGTTAGTGGCTGGAAGTTTGAAATTCATGTGAGTCTTTCATTTCAATTTTAAAAATCAGATTTATATAGTGATGACTGTGTTTTCTTATATAGTATATTTGGTTATATATTTTATCTGTTAATTAAAGGATTTTAAAATGAGAAACTTTAAAAATACTTTTTATAAGTTATAATTTCTCTTGAAAGAAGCATGAGCATTTAGAGTATGAGATTTAGAGTTAGAAAACATTGGTTTGATCTGTCTCCTTTTTTCTCAAGTGCCTTGTGACTTTTGACGAGTCACCATATTTCATGGAAAACATGACACAATTGTGAAATGCCGCCACTCACTCATTTTATGTACCCCTGAGGAGGGAAAGCACCCAAAAGGGGGAATCTATTACCTGGGACACAAAGGGTCAATGCAGAGAAATAACCTTAACATACAGAAGGAAACACCAAAGAAACCTGCACATTTCAACTTTGGCACCTGGTAGAGGGGGAGAAAATCTCTTGAAAATTTAAACCACAAGCCAATATTCAAACAGTTTTGAAGCCTGAATTCAAATCATAGTTGTGATACAAAAAATATCAAATGGAAGTCTCACACCTTCACTCTAGGTAAATGCACTATGCATTGATTATATGATACAATGAGATTCCAGAGATCTTAAAAAGTGAAAAAAATGTGTATTTTTAGATTACAGAACCATAATTACTCCAAGTCTCTGTTCCTTGTTTATAATATGGAAATGTCATAAATTGTGAAGCAGTTATTTTTATGCCATGAACTCTTTCTCAAATATAACCATAGCATAAAAATACCAGCATTTTCTAATTCAACCTGTAAGTTTTTAAGTATAGAATGGAAACTTTGGGAGTCATATCAAACTTTTGCATTGAGGCTTAGGTAGCACACCTGCTCCATCTTGGATATTTGATACATCGTTTAGATTTTAGAATTGTTGCCTCTAGTTAAAAAATTGCATAGAAAAGAAGTGGTAATTTGCACCTTGTCTGGGGACATAGAGCAATGCCTACTTCATTTTGTAAGCCATTGCAAATGGCTTTTGGAAGTAGGTACTATATAAATTATAAAGTAAATGCTAATTTCTTTTTTTAATATATCAATTTGATCCCAATATTAGTAAAATTAAATATAATGCAAATGATCAGTATAGAACAATTGAGAGGTCATTGTTAAGATAATTAAAATTGGAAGATATTTCTGTTTGGTACGTTTTGATCTCATTAATTGCCTTTTCCTTTATATAACAGAGGTGTATTATCAACAATACTCATCGCCTGGTGGAGCTATGTGTGGCCAAGTTGTCCCAAGACTGGTTTCCACTTCTAGAACTTCTCTCCATGGCCTTAAATCCTCATTGCAAATTCCATATCTACAATGGTACACGTCCATGTGAATCTGTTTCCTCAAATGTTCAGTTGCCTGAAGATGAACTCTTTGCTCGTTCTCCAGACCCTCGATCACCAAAAGTGTGTTGGTTTGTTATTTTCAAAGTTAAATATTGCATTTGTTTTGCTCTGCTATAGAACTTTAAATGATCTGAACCTCCTGTTAACATGGAGGAGGGTAATTTCACGTTGCTCTTAAAGGGATTTTGCATTATTATTATTTTGTAATTTAAAAATATTTTTGGCTTTTTCCATGTAGTTAGTCCCCATTGTCTTCTTGGGAAATAGTCACAATTTGGGTTAATGTGAAGCAGAACATTTTTTTTCTTTCAAATAAGAGTAGATTACTTCTTTGACCAAGGCCTGTCTAATGTGTCGTAAAACTATGGAAATTACAAATGAAAGCAAAACAGCAAAACTTATAAATATCAATGAAATATGAATAGTATATAAATGTAAAAGTTCTCCAATGTAAACTTTCTATACCACCGTAAACAGAATGTACATTAAAAAATGCATCTCTAAACTGTACTTCTTTTAATAAGTAGTAAATAACCATATGTAGTTTTTAAATTTTAGAATTTAGGAAGACATTTTAACTTAATTTTTTGCTCTGTAGATCAATAATAATCTGTAAGAGTCTCAAAGGGAACAACTAGATTTAGGATGGCTTCTGGTTGAAGATATTTTTATATATCTTTCTTTGCGGCCTAGTCTTTCTCAAGTATTACTAATTTTTGAGTATTCGTAATTGCTTAAATGTACTTTGCAGCTGAAAAGATAAGGTTAACTTTAGACTGATTCTTTACTTTGTGCACATGTATATATACACTATGTTATATATACATAATTGTTGAGTATATCAGTCTAATAGTCTCATCCCAGTTACTGGAGAAATAAAAATACATTACATAATAAGTATGTACTTTCTTAAAATTGCTGAATGCCAAAAGAGACCTGGTGAATTAAATGTTCAGATTTTTTAAAATTTTTATTTTGTTAGCTTACTGATTTATTATTGCAAAATGAACATCCATGTAATCCATTCAGGTAAAGAAAAATGGTACATTGTTACTGCGCAGAAGCCCCTTTCACACTCCCTCCCAATCATTGCCCCTCTGTCCTTCCTAATGTTAATTAGTGTCCTAACTAATAAAATCATTTCCTTGCTTTTCTTTATAGCTAGACTCCAGCATATGTCCATAATCCCTGTAGTTTTGTCTATTCAAAAACTTTATGTGAATTAAACTGACAAATTCTATTGTATCTTACTTTATCTCAACAGAATCTGTTTGTAACAGATTTTTAATTGTTTTGATTTAGCCTTTTAAGGCCAAGTAAAAAGGAAAACATTATAATGAACTTACATAGAAACATGGTAGTTGATTTATTTTGAGAATTTAATTGATCTAGAGTCTGATAAAAATCATATCAAAACTACCATTGTGTCTCTTTAAAGCAGTTATCTTTTACTTAGCATTTTCCCTTTGTCCTGAACATTGTTTTTTGTTTGTTTGTTTTTAAATAGTTGTAGAAATTATTTTTGCTTAAGGCTTAAGTAGAGAAAGTGCCCATTTTTCTTTCTCCTTCTTGTTTTACTTCCCTCAGTGACTTCCAAAATGTGGCCTTTTAGAAGAAGGCAAGGAATAAAAGGTTATCTTAAGTACATGAATTTTTAGATACGTTTGATTCTTTTTATCTATATAAGCTTTCGATTCATTTTTAATTTTACATATAGGCATGCTTTTAACTACACAAACTGTTGCCTATCCCAGCTGCATTGTACTTGTGAGTTACTTGCTATCCATGAGGGAAGAGGTTGAAAGATAATTCATACTGTTGCATTGTGGTACCTCTAAGATGAGAACTGGGTGTATTCACATGAGTCAGCACAAAGCATCAACCAGCATGTTCTAGTTAGGAGTGAAAAATAGAATACCGGGGATAAGTTTTTAATGGATAGGTCATTCTTCGGCTTTAAGATTATTGTATTTCTAGGCTATTTGTAGTTATTCACAACTACAACAAAAAATAAATTCAAACAATATCTTAGGTTACCAAATATCTTTAGTTTTTTTTAAAGAGTCTTTTTATGCCCTTAAATTTTTTAAAATAGACCTTCAGATAGTAGGAAGGTATTTGCATATGTTGGGATCTCTGAAATAGAAGAGTGGCTTCTAATTCCTATTCTCCAGCTATATTGATTCAAACAAACAGCTGTGCCCTAGTGATCTCATCTGTACCACTGCTCATGCTTTTCTCTCACAGACAGGATTACTGTGAACAATATGCAATATTTCATGTCTTTTTTTTCAAAGGTGATTTTACATAATAATTTTCTTTTATTGAATTTCCTGTTTCTATTATGCTTCAATCAAGAAATTACTTCAGATAGCACTTTTCCCCCCAAAAGCAGGAAGGTAACTTTTTTATTAACTGTATTGTTGCAGGGTTGGCTAGTGGATCTTCTCAACAAATTCGGCACTTTAAATGGGTTCCAGATTTTGCATGATCGTTTTATTAATGGATCAGCATTAAATGTTCAAATAATTGCAGCCCTTATTAAGTAAGTTATGTTTTAAAATGAATCTTCAGTGCATTATAGAAATTGCTACTTAATTGCTTGCTAAAAATTGAGTTTCTTTTTTCAAATATGGTTTCTTTTTAGCTGGCAACTTGGATTTTTTTGTTTTTTTAAAAGGAATTAGTCTGGTTTATTTTATTTTTTGTAATTTATTATTATTTTAAAAATTATTTATTTGGCTGCGCTGGCTCCTCATTGCAACATGCCAGATCTTTGTTGCTGCATGCGGGATCTTTGTTGTCTCGTGTGGGATCTTTAGTTGTGGCATGTGGGCTCTTAGTTGCAGCATGTGGGATCTAGTTCCCTGACCAGGGATTGAACCCATGCGCCCTGACCAGGGAGCACGGAGTATTAACCACTGGACCACCAGGGAAATCCCCGGATTTTTTTTTTTTTTTTTTTTTTTTTAAGTAATAGAAATAGTCTGAGTTCAGTCCTAGTTGATTGTAAGAAATTGAATATTAAAAGAGATTTTTGTCTTTCTTGTTTCAGACCATTTGGACAATGCTATGAGTTTCTCACTCTTCATACGGTGAAAAAGTACTTTCTTCCAGTAATAGAAATGGTTCCTCAGTTTTTAGAAAACTTAACTGATGAAGAACTAAAAAAAGAAGCAAAGAATGAAGCCAAAAATGATGCTCTTTCAATGATTATTAAATCTTTGAAAAACTTAGCTTCAAGGGTTCCAGGACAAGAAGAAACTGTAAAAAATTTAGAAATATTTAGGTTAAAAATGATACTTAGGTAAGATATTTATCTCTTGTAATAATTATTTATGCGAATGTTTAGAATCATATTTAACACTGAATTTCTCTTATAGATTATTGCAAATTTCTTCTTTTAATGGAAAGATGAATGCACTTAATGAAGTTAATAAGGTGATATCTAGTGTATCATACTACACTCATCGGCATGGTAACCCTGAGGAGGAAGAATGGCTCACAGCTGAAAGAATGGCAGTAAGTCCTTTGATTCTACTTTCATGAGTAAGAATCCATCTAAGGCAAAAATCAGAATAGCTCTACTTAAAGTTAGTGATATTAACATTTTAAAGAAAACTGTGAAATTTGGGAGGTGTTTGGGTTGTTTTACAACTGTTAATCTTAAGAACTTTTTGTAATGACATGGTTTATTATTTGGTATATTTGGTGGTATATAATTGTTTGACAATGGGACGCTTAGCACATCTTTGGTAAACTTGCTGTTGAATGTAGGTGTTCTGAAATAATTATTAGCTTGTTGGGTGGGGGGTTGAAATTGAGTAAATAAAGGTGATTTGGGGAATAGATTAGGTAGTATTTGGTACCTATTGAATTAAGTGGCCTATTCATTTGATGAATTCCACTTAAAGATTTTAAAATAGGAAATATGATTACTGGAATAAGATACACACGAGTTAATGTTTTATTGTCATTGTAAGGACTTCACTTCAGCACTTACATTTATAACATTTTGATGTTGAAAGTTTAGGAAACTTTACCCTAGATATTTGCGTATGTTATAGTTTAAAAATGAATAAGAATGCCACTTAGATATTGGTTGAATAACTTTAGTGCATCCTGCCTGACAGTATTGAGGAGACATCTTTAAAAGAACTGTTCTTGACCTCAAAGAGGCCTCAGTTTAATAGGGAAAACGGTAATTAGAATGTGATAAAAGGTATGTGGAGGATGCCTAGACATTGGCCCTATGTTAGGGGCTCGGGTGGTAGACATCTGGTTTTGTGTATGTGATTTGTCTGTTCACCTTGTGGAAAGTCGAGCACAGAGCTACTCAGTGTGGTCTGGTTCTGGTCATTGAGCTGTTGCCAAGCCTAGATGAATACAGAAAATGGCATTAAGTGTTTAGAAACTTCTGTAGCAATTTGATATTGCCATATTTTAATTGTATTCTACAAAAATATCTGCCTGTAACAGATTAGAAGTAAAAATGGACCTGTATCAGCTGAGAAGTGTACCTCTTTCTCTAGCACATTTTGGGGCTAAATACTTTTTATCCTCATTAAGTTGAATACTGTAAAATCATACAGTGTGGACTATTAATTTTGTATTGTATCATGAGTTAGTTTTCTTTTGTTGGTTTAAATATTAAATAAATGCCTATCAAGCAATATAGTATAGTGTTAGAGAAACACAGACTTGGGAAGCTTGCAGCCTTGATTCAGATTCTGGTTCTAACACTTCCGAGCCTATTTACTTTTCTCTAATAGGGTAATATAGCCCTCATTAGGATTGTTTAGAAGATTAAAAAGATAACAGATAAGCAATAATAGTGTAATTGGTTAATAAATAAAAGCAAAAAGTTAAAAAGTACCTTTTCACCCAAATCAAAACTGGTATAAAAAGTCTAAAGATCCTAAAATGGGTCCTATACCCAGAGTTTTTAAATTCCTGCTGTTTAAAAGTGTGAACAATACTTTATGTATGTGTTTTTTTTAAAGCTTTGAAACAAGTTTTTGAATTCTATTTAGGAATGGATACAGCAGAACAATATTTTATCCATAGTTTTGCGGGATAGTCTTCATCAACCACAGTATGTAGAAAAGCTAGAGAAGATTCTGCGTTTTGTCATCAAAGAAAAAGCCCTGACTTTACAAGATCTTGATAATATCTGGGCAGCGCAGGTAAGGAATTTACAATGGTGGCTGTTAGGTTTGTAGAAGAAACATACTAGAAACTAAATAAATATAGTAGTTGTAGTGAAATGGGATGAAGACTTAATATTGTTCAACATTTAGTATGAGTAAATGCTTATTGTTTACAGAAGTCCTGTCAAGAATCTTTTTGAAATAGCCAATAGTATTTTTAAAATAAAAATATTCCATAATCTACTATATGTATTTGGTAAAGGTTGGCAATTTGTAGGTTTTAAATAAGAGGCAAACAGTAAAATAATAAGAAATGTCTATTGAGAGAGTATAAGACATCCATAATTGGTTTCTTCATATACTTGAAGAACTCCAATGTCAGGAGAGTTAAATCACTAGATTACTTATAAAAACCTGTAATGACTCAAAGGATTAATAGCTTTTATCAGGATAAGTAATCTTTGGTTTCAGAGATAAAAACTATGTGGTTCCTTTGATTATCTTAATGATAGGTTTCTATTCATGGATCACTTGGGAAGTATGGATGAGTTCTAGATTACGAAGCTTTGTTTATTGAATCTGTGGAAACCAAGAAAGCATTCAGTTTTGCCTTTGAGTGCCTAAGGTTCCAGTTTTGAAACAATACCACTGATGTGCCTTATTCTCCTATTCGCAGTGTTAAAATTGGCATGTTAAGTTCAATAAACTGTAATAAAAGTTCACATGAATTCCCAAAGTCTACATTAACCATGTATATCAAGAAAGTGAGTTGTCAGGTTTTATATGGCTGTTCTAAAACATTTAAAATGTTAGGAATTTTCTTAGGTTACACAGTTAGATGGAGATGGGAATACTTTATTAATTAATAATTGTCCACAGACAGTATATGCTACTTATTGCTGTTCAAATTTTAGTATACTCTGATTTTTTTGGTTTTTCAATAGGCGGGGAAGCATGAAGCCATTGTGAAGAATGTACATGATCTGCTGGCAAAGTTGGCATGGGATTTTTCTCCTGAGCAACTTGATCATCTTTTTGATTGCTTTAAGGTAATAGTTAACATAGTATAGTAGTACAGTTTCATTTTTAAAGAATTAGTTCATTAGATCTATGAGTGGTTCTTACAATAAGTACTTAAATGGAAATCATTAAACAGTTTCTGGTGTGAAGGAATTGACCATTGTTTTCTTTTTGAATGAGAACTTGCTGTTCATTTTTATAATAGTAGCTGCCCTCAAAAATAAGGATTTTTTTTTTTTTTTTTTAAACTCAGATTGTCAATTTGGATTCCTTTCCCCTAGGAGTTTGTGTTTTTATTATAGGTTCAAGTGAACTGTAGGACTGCAGGGAATGATAATTGGTTGCAATGAAAAATAAGAGTCAATGGCAAGGACTACCAATACCTTGGTAGTGTGGAGTGATATGCACAACAGGCAAATTGGAAATACAATTCATGGACTTAATAGAAATGTATATGTAACTCATAAGGTAGCCCAAGAGCTCCTACAGTCATATCTGCATTGGTGCCATCATGCACTTTAAAAAAAAAAAATTTTATTTATTTATTGGCTGTGTTGGATCTTTGTTGCGGTGAGGGGGAGCCACTCTTCATTACACAGCTTCTCATTGCGGTGGCTTCTCTTGTTGTAGAGCATGGGCTCTAGGTGCATGGGCTTCAGTAGTTGCGGCACACAGGCTCAATAGTTGTGGCTCACAGGCTCTAGAGCACAGGCTCAGTAGTTGTGGCACACAGGCTTAGTTGCTCCGTGACATGTGGCATCTTCCCAGACCAGGGATCGAACCCATGTTCCCTACGTTGACAGGTGGATTCTTAACCACCACGCCACCAGGGAAGTCCCCGCCATCATGCACTTTTTAGGCCATATTGTGTAGTGGTCTCTCTCCAGTTACTAGTATTAGGTTTGTAAAAGCCAACTGTTTGAATTTGTGGATTAAGAACACAAGACGTTATGGCAGTGTTCACAAAAGCGCATTCTATTAACAACTGGCATTAGATCACGAAGGTATCTTGTTAAAAATAACAATTTTAACAGTTATGCTGACTGCTGGTGGGAACATAAGTTCCTACAACCACTTAGGAAAATAGTTTGGTGTTTCTGGAAAAGTATAAGATTTTCATGACTTAATCAGTTTAAGTTCTGAATATATACTCTAGGGAGACTCATACATATGTGCACCGGGATACACATTCAGTATTTATAGCAAAAGTATTTGTAATGGCTAAAAATTGCTATGTAAGATGGATGAATTGTGGAATGTTCATATAATGAAACATAACAATGAGAATGAGAAAATTTGAGCAACTCAGCCACAAGGTTGAGTTTAATAAACAGAAGGTTGAAGAAAGGAATGAAGGCACACAAGAATTTATATACCTTGATTGCATTAACATAAACTTCAGAAATAGACCCAGCTAGCTTCTGGAGTGCTGCTTACCATAATATTTTTGACCTGGGTAATAGTTACATAGATGTTTACATTATGTACCATAATGTGTATGTTTGTGCCTTTCTTGGTATGTATTTCACAACTGAAGAAAAAATACCAATTACTGGCTTCCACCAAGGCCAATTAACTCTGAGTTGCTAGGTATGGGGCCTGAGAGTCTATTTTAAGCAAGATTCTCAGATGAATCTTAACTACATTAAAGTTGTACATCACTGCCTTATGGAAAAATTAAGTTTGAAGTACGTCAAAGGCAGCTAAGGAAATAATAGAATCAGTTACGGTGGGTACTCTAAAGTTAATTGCTGTTCATTTTTAATTTGGAGATGACTTATGAAATGATGGTACATGACCAGAGAGGACCATAATGGGAAAAGAAAGAAGAGGTTGATTGTTATTACATTCTCTGGACCCTCCATCCCCTCTTCTAAGAGTGGTCTAAATACAACAATAGTCTAAATATAAAAATAATTCCATTATCTATGCTCCCCTCCCCTTGGCTTAATAGATGTTTATTGAGCACTTATTATTTGATAACAAGAGCAGTTTTTTGAGGTGTTGGTAAAACCAGCATTCTTATGGAGTGTGTCTTGAAACTTTCTACTAAAGATGATTCAAAGGAAACATGAAATCCAGGTCACTTTGCAGTTCTTTATAGAGTGCAACCAAATGATTTCAAAACTTACTGATCAGATGTATGTACTTGTCTAGTTTTTTGGTGTTTGAATTCTAATTAAGTCTTCATTCTTCAAAGTGGTTATACCAGTTTACAGTCCTATCAAGAATTTGACACCCTTGCCAGCACTTGTTTTTGTCAGAATTTGGGATTTTTGACAGTCTGCTTGGTATGAAATGTTACCTCATTGTGGTATTGGTTTCTATATCCTTAATCACTAATGAAGTTGAACATCTTCTCATATGCTTCTGTTCTCCTTTTGCATATGTGTGAGAAGCCTGTTCAAGTCTTTTGCCTAATTTTTCCCTTTTGAGTTTTGTACTTTTTTTTATTGATTCATAGGAATTCTTGGCATATTCTGAATGCTAGTCTTTATCAGTTCAAGTGTTACAAACTGTGGGGCTTTTTTGTTTGTGGCTTTGGATAAACAGGTGTTCTTAATTGATTCCTGCTTTTCATATTTAATGATCTTAGTATATATCTGTTAGAGATGAGTACATGAACAAAAACTTCACAATATTATCGTGCCTAAAAACTAATAATTCCTTAATATTGTCAAATAGTGATGAAACTTCCAGTTGTCTCATATCATACTTTATTTTTTTTTTAATAAATTTATTTATTTTATTGGCTACGTTGGGTCTTTGTTGCTGCGAGTGGGGGCTCCTCACTGTAGTGGCTTCTCTTGTTGCAGAGCACAGACTCTAGGCGCGTGGGCTTCAAAAGTTGCGGCACACGGGCTCAGTAGTTGTGGCTCATGGGCTCTAGAGCACAGGCTCAATAGTTGTGGTGCACGGGCTTAGTTGCTCCACAGCATGTGGAATCTTCCCAGAGTAGGGCTCGAACCCATGTCCCCTGCATTGGCGGGTGGATTCTTAACCACTGCGCCACCTCGGAAGTCTGATCATACTTTATTTTTGAAGTTTGTTTGAATTAGGCTCCATAGTTTGTAATCAGTTGCATATGTCTTTTAAGTCTCTTTGAGTCTACAGTTTTCCCCTTTGTCATTTGTTTTTCCTTGTAAATTATTTGTTGAGGAAACTGGATTGACTATTGCTTTTTTGTATATCAAAAGTATGATACAGAGGCTTTTTTGTTGTTGATCTTTTGCTAGGATATATCCTAGGTGGTGATGTGCTCTTCCTTTAGGAGGCACGTAACACTTGCTGGTTTCTCTCTTTAAAATGTTCTTGTGATATAATGCAATATTTCAGTCTTTTCTTATATTCTTAGCAGCTTTCTCATATTCTTTTCATAATTTTAAGGGGTCTAGGAGGAATGAGAAGTATGCACTCCAGTTGACTTCCAAGATATCCTGTATTTATCACATTGTAAATGTCTATATAATAATTCCATTGAAAGGATCCTCTGTAATTCATTTAATCATCCTTCTATTTGCCATTAGGTTGATTTCAGTTTATGTTCCAGTAAACACTGATTACCAACTTTATACATACACCTTTTCTCATGTTATTTAGCAATATCCCTGGCCTCTATCCACTAAATGCCACCAACACACATACACAAAGACCCCACTGTATAAACTGCGTGTTTAAAAGGTACCATTTTAGAAAGGTTTTTTTTGTTTTGTTTTGTTTTTTCCATTTTAGAGTTTTTAAACGAGTATTCTATCTTCTAAATTGAAATAGCATTGTATCATTTCTGTTCTGTATAAGTTAAAAACTTCTTGGATAATAACAGACTGTTATGGACTTTTTTTTTAATATAACTATTTACTGGCTGCGTTGCGTCTTCGTTGCTGCGCGGGCTTTCTCTACTTGTGGGAAGGGCGGGGGCTGTTCTTCATTGGGGTGCATGGGCTTCTTATTGCGGTGGCTTCTCTTGTCGTGGAGCACGGGCTGTAGGTGCGAGGCACACGGGCTTCAGTAGTTGTGGCGCACAGGCTTAGTAGCTCCGCAGCATATGGGATCTTCCCGGACCTGGGCTCAAACTCATGTTGCCTGCATTGGCAGGTGGATTCTTAACCACTGCGGCACCAGGGAAGCCCCTTGTTATGGACTTTGTTTTTAAATGTGTGTAATGCACATTGCTCTATAAAAGGCTTTTTTCATTTATTATGAAAATCTTTGTATATCAAGTTGTCTTTAACATCTTTTAATATAATTTTAAAGGTGCAAATGACAGACTGAATCTAAGGCAGTAGTTTTCAACAAGAGGCTGTTCTGCTTCCCAGAGATACGTGGCAATACCTGGAGATATTTTTGGTTGTCACAGCTAGGAGGAGGAGTTGCTACTGGTTTCTAGTGGGATAGAGGCCAGGGGTGCTGTTAAACTTCCTACAATGCATGTGACAGCCCCCCACAAATAGTTTTCCAATCTAAAATGTTGGTAGTACCAAGGTTGAGAAACTCTAATCTACAATATTTAAGTATAAATGGAGATTTTTTTGTTTTTCCTGGAGTTTGAATCTGCCCTGTCATATCGCTTAGATACGACTTGAATGATTCTGTGCTCAGCTGTGTTGTTTTTCTGATGAATATAGTTTATCTGGTGACAATTGTAAGCAGTGACGAATAAATATGTGTTGTTTCTGTTCATTTAAAAATTTTTTTCTAGGCCAGTTGGACAAATGCAAGTAAAAAGCAGAGAGAAAAGCTACTTGAGCTGATACGTCGTCTTGCAGAAGATGATAAAGATGGTGTGATGGCACACAAAGTGTTGAACCTCCTGTGGAATCTGGCCCATAGTGATGATGTGCCGGTAGACATCATGGACCTGGCTCTCAGTGCCCACATAAAAATACTAGATTATAGTTGCTCCCAGGTAAGGGTATGCTGCCTTGCTCACTTTTTGTGACCCTTCTCCTTCACGATGAGGATGGCTTATAGAATAGTTTCGGGTTTTTCTGATATTTTCATTTTTGAAGTGATCTTCAAGAATTGACATACTTTGTTCATGTAAGTCCGCCGTCCTCTTAGGTCTCTATGTCTAAGTTTTGTGCATCATCTAAAAGCATTTTAGTCTTCTTGGTAGGAAGACAGTATAAACAAAACAAGTTATGTAGTGATGGTAGTGTCAGATGTATGGTGCTGAAATACCAGTTTCAAATATCAATAGATCATAAGATATTAAAGCTGATTATGGACTTTAGAGGTAAGAGAAGTTAGGTTTTCTTTGCTTCTTTAGGGAAGCTAAGAAAAATTAATAGAATTTCCTAAACACTAAAACATTTAGTGCCTTCCCTATGAGCAAATCATACAACAGCTTCCCTGCATTCTAACTTGTAGCATGTGTATCTTCATGGTAAATTCATGGTAAAATGAATATTGCTGAATAACTAATTTCCTACTTGTTAAAACTATTTGCTGTACTGATGAACTGAAACTTAGGAACTAATAAGCTCAGAGAAAAACAAATATCAAATATTAACACATATATGCGGAATATAGAAAAATGGTACAAATTAACTGGTTTGCAAGGCAGAAATAGAGACACCGATGTAGAGAACAAACATATAGACATCAAGTGGGGAAAGCGGGGAGGGTTGGGGGGGAATGAATTGGGAGATTGGGATTGCCATATATACATTACTAATAAGAAAAAAAAAAAAACCAAATTCTACACACTAAATATACACAGTTTATTGTATGTTAAAAAAAAAAACTAATAAGCTCAAGTAGGTGTTGTTTTTGTTGTTGTTGTTTGTTTTTTTTATACTAGTGATAGTTCATTAAGTATTTGGTATATCAAATAGTAATAAGAACCTTGCGTTTTAATTATTTCATTAAATAGACAAACACAAAATAAAAATAATCCGAATTTAAAGTTGTTAGGTACACAAACCTGCAGTTCTTATTACTATTGACTCAGGGAAGGAGTAAATAAAGTATGAGAAATAAAATATGTTTGAAGTAATTTTGATTTTATAACATTAAGTTTTAATTGCTTATACCTGTTTCTGTCTCGTGTGTATGTGGATATGTTCTTATTTTTATTTTTGGTGAATTTTTTTCAATCAGTTCTCATATTATTTTCATGGTAAAATGCAAATTTTCAATGTTCCTTACTATGCTAAAAACAAATCCATACAGAGTAGCAATTTTATACAGTTACATATTATTTTATACAGAGTTACATACTATTGCTGGATTTTAATATGTGGTTAGAATCTCTTAAAACATTGGATAAAGCTAAATGCCTACCTCCTGGCAACTTTTAAAATCAAACTTTCTGTCACTGTGCTTAATACCTTTCTGTAGATATATCTGAACCCATGTCATGTTGAGTTTTTATAATAGAGTGTTTTACTTTGGGGAGTTTTGGTAGTATACGTGGAATAAAAGCATAGTTAAAGCAGATTTTTATTATTATTAAATTCTTTATTGCAATTACAGCATAATCTGTATGATGCTAATCTTATAAGAAAAGCTCTATTTGTAATTCTGAAACTAATTTGAAGGTGGAATTCTCCTGAGTATTGACCCATATAAAACATTGAAATTGTTTTCTAAGGACCGTGACACACAGAAGATACAGTGGATAGATCGCTTTATAGAAGAACTTCGTACAAATGACAAATGGGTAATTCCTGCACTGAAACAAATTAGAGAAATTTGTAGTTTGTTTGGTGAAGCACCTCAAAATTTGAGGTAAGACTTTTATCAGAAAATTTCAATATTTTTATTTGTGTTTTATTGAAAAGAAATGGCATTATCAGTTGGTGAAAGCAAGTTTTTAAAAAGAAAATTAGAGTTCGGGTGACAGGACGCTTACACATGGATTAAATTCAAACAAAAGAGGATTCCTTTATCATATCCACCTCTTATTGATGAGGAAGTAAGATACAATTTAATGATAAGTATCAGAATAAAGATGATAATATTGCCTTCACGTTATCTGTTCCAGCTCTTAAAACCAGAACGTACAAGAACAGATTATTCTAGTAACTAAAAGTTGGCATGTAAGATATTTAAAGTCAGCTATTTAACAGAAATTTAGCTAAAGTAAAGCAGAAAAAAGGTATTTTTAAACTATACCATGTCATCTTTCATCATTTAAACATACCTGCAATCTAATGTTTTGAAATTAACTTTAAAAATTGTTTAAAAAACCAATAGGTTTATTATACTGTGAAAACTTCTATGGTATGACATTTCAAAGTTAATAAAACATTAAATTTTTCAAAGTAAACCAATTATGGAAAAATAAGGTCTGTAAGAAATATATAATATGGATTAGGGGTAGATACTGGCAGAAAGGGAGACAAAGCAGCAAGGATAAAATGAAATGAGGAATGAGATTAATAGATACAACACATCACTGAAATTATCTGGCATACTTGCTAGAAATAAGAGATAATTCTGTACTTTGGCTGATAAATAAAGTTTTAATAAATAAAGCACTTTGATTAAATTCTCCACTACATTTACAACATAATCGTTGTGGTGCTAATGTTACAAGAAATGTTTCTACTTTATAATTCTGGAAATAATCATGTAAACATAAGTGTTTTGGTACTTATAGAAGTAGAATTTGGTCAGTGATTTTCCTATAGTGTGAAATTGGAGAATATTAATGCATATTTTTTGTATAAAGTAAGAATAGTGGAATTAATGTCTTATTTTTGAGGCATTGATTATTTTCTTTTAAATAGCTTAATATTGTCAGTAAAGAAAATAAATGGCCAAAAGTTAATTCTGTTATGAAGGAAACCATTTGAAGTTTTAAATTAGTAGCTAAGAATTTAGATTATATGAGCTCTTTTGATTACAACAGAGTTTAATTGCCTAATTATATTGTTAAGTTCTTCTCGTTTCAGTCAAACTCAGCGAAGTCCCCATGTATTCTATCGCCATGACTTAATCAATCAACTTCAGCACAATCATGCCCTAGTTACTTTGGTAGCAGAGAACCTTGCAACTTATATGGAAAGCATGAGACTATATGCTAGAGGTATGTATTGTAAGCTAACATCAACTGTGGAAAATAACAGCAGCTTCCCTTCCCAGCACTTATTTTTTCAGCATTTACCTTAGAAATGACAACAAATGTGTTTTTAAAGTTGCAAGGTAGTTGGTTTTATAAACTGTGTTTCTTTATGAGCTTGTGATCCACTTTTTCTCCCAAATCTTATACACCCTAAACTCCAGGCCAGCAGCATTTCAAGGCCCTTTACTAAGTGCTTGCCTTTCCCACTCTCCTTGTTGAATTGATTTCTTTTTCTTCCCTGCCTGGGAGCTCTGCCTGCCTGTACTACAATTGGTTGTTACCTTCCTGGGTATGTACTTGACTCATTTTCATCCTTTGTTTCCTTACTACCACCACCTTTATCTTTTCAAGAAAACTTTTGTCTCAGTCTGTTATTGCAAATATTATAGATCTTTTGTAATCCTAAGTGCGTGTTTCATCAGTTCTTTAGATGTTAAGAATTAAAAGTTTTATAAGAAAGAGATCAGAGGCTATTAGAATCCACATGTTTGCATTGGTTTTCCAAGTGGGAATTTGTTTTAACATGTTAAGGTAAAGGCTTCTATGGTGTCAACAGTCAGTTTTTAAGCGCCTGTCATGTGTGGAGCTCTATTTCAGTGTGCTTTAGCCCTCTGACAGTCGTTTGAGTCTGTGTGCTGCAGTACTGATTGGTTCTTAGTACATATTCCTCTGTCTTATGCCAAACTCATAGGCCCCAAAATAAACCCCAAAACTATCTTGTAGGCTTAAGTTTGTTTCCATAGCCATAGAAAGAAAACTTTATATTATCAGAGAGGTGGAATTGAACATACTGGTTACTGAACATACCACTCCTTTAATATGTTACAGTAGAGTCTGCAGAAGCCAGTATATGTATTAAAAATGAGGATATTTCTAATACTCATTATTTGAAGAGTTAGACTCTAGGCATTGTTGAATAAAATCTAAACCAAGGTGCTTATAAATCACAAGGTTTTTGCTTAACACTTAAGGTACATGCATACATTCCCATATAAAATTCAGATAGACATAATTGAAAAACTAAGCAGCTCTCAGATACCTGAACTGATTTTGTGACTCTGTTCTTCCATTTACCACTGTGGGCCAACTGAGCCCTCCTAGTTAATAGATTGAATAAGCAATCTAAGCATCAGGCAGCTGATAGGTACCAGGCAATAATCTTTTCTCATTTCAGTCCTAAGTTGCTAAGTAGCATGATAGAATAATCAGGGCACTATAGGCATGCAACCATATGATTTATGTTATGTACCAAATGCAAACAAAATCTGAGAGAGGCATAAGAGGTTTGCATGTAGTACTCCCAAGCAGTCAAGTATCTTGATTCAGTTTACTGTAACTCAGATTCTTGTTATGATGTCACCTCTTGCTGGTACAAAGCCCTCACAGATACCAATGCAGGCCTTACCCCAAAATGAAGGCTTAATATAAATCACATGTGTTGCATTGCTAATTTTTACTTTATCTGCATGTGGTGTTTCATTTAATATCATTGTCAGAGGTTGAGAACCCTCCTCTCGAGGCTGTCAGGAGATGATACACGTTCAATTCAGCCTCTTTA
Organism: Hippopotamus amphibius kiboko; assembly: GCF_030028045.1. Taxonomy (NCBI): domain Eukaryota; kingdom Metazoa; phylum Chordata; class Mammalia; order Artiodactyla; family Hippopotamidae; genus Hippopotamus; species Hippopotamus amphibius. The sequence goes on along the minus strand of NC_080203.1, from coordinate 100,079,002 downwards.
GGGTTTTCTGCTCCTTTGTAGTCAAATTTTACATGAGTCATGGCTTAATCTGTTTCATGGATTGAACGTCTTCAGACTTCAGTTTCCCCTTCTTATGTTGTATAAGCAAGAGATCTGAATCTGCCTAGTCAGATTGCCTAGCTTTGAAACGTGACCTAACACATTAGGTGTATGGCCTTGAACAAGTTATTTATGCTAAAATAATGCCTGGTACATAGTAAGCCCTTGAATTCTTATTGCTATTGATATGTTCCCCTGACTTTATTGACACCATACCTTCTGTTTGTCCTAACTTTGATACCTTTTCTTCCTCTATTATAGTACTCTTCTGATTAATACTGATCAGTCTCCAGATACTTAAATATGAGGGAGAAAGTAATTTTTAAAACTAGTAAGATTTCCCTATTAAAACAAACTTTTCACAGCATTTGGAAATCTAAAATAAATTACTTTTTAGCCTCTATATAATAAAAGTGTTGCGTGGATCCCATTAGGTATGATACATTATTCAGCAGGATAACATCAGGCTTCTAGTTTACTGATGCTCTCAATTTCTGATAAGTATTTCACCAACATCAAGTTTTTGTCCTGCCCATGTTTCATCTCTACTAGTATCTTAACCTTTTGGGGGAGAGGGAGCATTTCCTCAATGGTATGGTGAGCTGATTCTCCTTCCTGTTTTAACATTATTTAGATAAAGTAATGAAGTTACTAAAATTATCTTCAATTTTTACTCATGTTCTTATTATTGCCTTCGAGCACTGGTGCTTACCAAGTCATTCTTTTCTTTTTTAATTTTTATTTTTTTGGCTGCTTTGGGCCTTTGTTGCTGTGCATGGGCTTTCTCTAGTTGCGAGCGGGAGCTACTCTTTGTGGTGCGAGGCCTTCTCATTACGGTGGCTTCTCTTGCTGTGGAGCATGGGCTCTAGGCGCTTGGGCTTCAGTAGATGTGGCACATGGGCTTAGTTGCTCCACGGCATGTGGGATCTTCCTGGCCTAGGGATCAAACCCGTATCCCCTGCATTGGTAGGTGGATTCTAAACCCCTGCGCCACCAGAGAAGTCCCTAACAAGTCATTCTTTTAAAGTTTTTTATATGCATACAACAAAGTATAAAACCATCTTTCAGTTTTCATTTAAGTTTTATCTTATTGGTAGGATAGACTTTGTACTGACCTGAACACTTATAAAAGTTTTTTTACCATTTTTCCTGGTTTCTGGATAGAGTTGGAAGACTTGTCTTTATTGTAGGTCATATGTTTGCATTCTGTCTTCTAAGGACTGTCACTTTTAATTACCTCCTCATATACAAGGAAACCCCAATAAAATTAACAATTGAGTTATCAGAACATTGGAGGCCAGAGGCAGTAGGACAACTTACAAAGTGCCAGGGGCAGGGGAGAGACCTGGCAACTAAGAACCTTACATTCAGCAAAACTGTCTTTCAAAAATGAAGGCAAAGTAAAGACATTCTCAAACACTGCAATAATTTGTTGCTAGCCAACTTGCCTTAGAAGAAATACTAAAGGAAGTAATTAGGCTGAAAGCAAGTGACAGCAGACAGTAATTCAAAGGGGGGAAAAGGGAAATAGAAGACCTGAACACTATAAACTCATAAACTATATGTAAAAAATGTCTATAGAATACACCACCTGAAAACAGCAGAATGTATGTTCTTCTCACGTATATACAGAATATTCTTCAGGACAGGCCATACTCTAGGCTATAAGTAAGCCTAATTAACATTAAAAGCGTTGAAATTATACAAGTAGGATTTTTGTCCACAGTGGAATTAAATTATAAATTAAAAAGTAAATTTGGGAATTTCACAAGTGTGTGGAAAGTATACATTCCTTACTAACCAGTGGGTCAAAGATGAAATGACAAGTGAAATGAGAATATGCTGAGGTGAATGAAAAAGAACATAAAATGTCAAAACTTATGGAGTGTTCCTCAATCAGTGCTTAGAATTATACTGCAGAATTCCTATATTAAAGATAGCAAATCAGTAACATTTCACCTTCAAAAAGTAGAAGAGAGAAAACTAACCCGAAAACAAAAAGTAATTAATAAAGATTAGAGCGGAAGTAAGTGAAGTAGAGAAAATCAATGAAACTGAAAGTTGGTTCTTTGAAAAGGTCAGCAAAATTCACAAACCTTTAGTTAGGCTTAGTTGTGAAAGTCAGAAAAGGAGAGGGCATCACCACTAACTTTACAGAAATAAAAAAATAAGAGAATGCCAAATTACTGAAATTAACTCAAGAAGCAATTGAAAATCTGAATAGTTGTATAACAAGTAAAAAGATTGAATTAGTAATCAAAAAACTTCCCACAAAGAAAAGCCCAGAACCAGGTGGCTTCATTAGTGAATTTACTGAATATTTAAAGAATTAACACCAGTCCTTCACACATTCTTTCAAAAAGATAGAGGAACACTTCAAGGCTCATAGTATGTAACCATTATTACCCTGATACCAAAATAATACAAAGACATCAAAAGAAAACTACCTTTTTAACGTAGTCAAAAGTTCTCAAAAAAACAAGCAGAATCCGACAACATATAAAAAGGATTATGCACCAGAGCCAAATGGAATGTATGCCTGAAACACAATGTGGATTTGACAAAGTCAGTTGTAATACACCATATTAATAGAATAAAGGGCCAAAACTGAGATCATTTCAGTTATTGCAGAAAAAGCATTTGACAAAATCCAACACTTTTCATTATAAAAACATTCAACAAACTAGGAATAGAAGGAAATTTCCTCAACCTGATAGAGAGGGCATCTCAGAAAACCTACAGCTGACATCATACAGTTAATGGTGAACAACTGGCTGCTTTCCTCTTAGGATCAGGAATGAGACAAGGATGCCCATTCTACTGGAGATGCTAGTGAGATCAACTAGAAAACTATGTCTAATCATAGATGACACAATCTCATATACAGAAAATCCTAAAGAATCTGCTAAAATCTATTAAAACTAATAAATGAGTTCCCCTAGATTGCAGGAATTAAGATCAATATACAGGGACTTCCCTGGTGGTCCAGTGGTTAAGACTCCACACTCCCAGTGGTGGGGGCCCAGGTTCTATCCCTGTCAGGGAGCTAGACCCTGCATGCTGCAACTAAAAGATCCCATGTGCCACAACTAAGACCTGGCACAGCCAAATAAGTAGATATTTAAAAAAAAAAAATGCACAAAAATAAGTTGTATTTCTATACACTGGCAACGAACAATCTGATTAAAATAATTCCATTTACAATAGATAAAATACAGTTGGCTCTTGAAAATCTCGGGTTTGAACTGCACAGGTCCACTTATACACGGACGTTTTTTAATAGTAAACACTAGAGTACTGCATGATCCCTGGTTGGTTGAATCTGTGGATGCAGAGAGACTGCGGGTACAGAGGCTGAATTTGTTATACTTGGATTAACCCCTGGGTTGTTCAAGGGTCAACTGAAAACATATGAATAAATCTTTGTGGCCTTGAGTTAGGCAAAGAAAAATTGAAAGGATAAAAAACAGTGATTGGACTACATCGTAATTTAAACCTTAACTACTGCAAATGATACTATCATAAAAGTAAAATGACAACCTGAGAATGGGAGAAAATATCTGCAAATCATATATCTCATAAGGGACTTGTATCTTACAACTCAGCAATTAAAAGACATAACCCAGTTAAGAAAAGGGCAGAGGATCTGTGTAGACATTTCTCCAAAGATAAACAAATTGTCAGTAGACATATGAAAAGATGCTCAGTGTTAGTAGTTATTAGTGAAATGCAAATCAAAACTTCAATGAGATACTAGTACTTCACACCTACTAGGATGATAGAAATAAAAAAGACAACAGCAAGTGTTGGCAAGGTTGTGGAGAAATTAAAGCCTCTGTATGTTGCTTGTGTGATTATAAAGTGGTGCAGCCACTTTACTGAACAGGTTGGCAGTTCGGCAAAATGGTAAACATAGACTTTATCTTGTGACCCAATCCTAGTTATGTACCCAAGTTGAAGTGAAAACATACATCCATGAAAAACTTTTACATCAGTGTTCATAACAGCATTGTTCATAAAGTGGAAACAACTCAAATGTCCATTGTTTGAGTAATGGATAAACTATGTCATATATCAATACAATGGAATACTGTTCAACAATAATGTTGCAACATGGTTGAACACGGAAAATAATTATGTTAAGCGAAGAAAAGCCAGTCAGAAAAGACCACACATATTGTATGATTCCGTTCATATGAAATATCTCAAATAGACTTAAGGGTGGGGGTGAGGGGTGGGGAGTGACTGTGTGCAGAGTTTCTTTTTTAAGGTGATGAAAAATTTTGTGAATGTAGATTGTGATGGTTACATACCTCTGACTACAAAAACCATTGAATTGTACATTTTAGATGAGTAGGTTTTATGGTATTTGAATTATGTCTCAATAAAGATGCTTTTTAAAAAGTGAACTTCCTCTTTAACAAGTTATGAAATGGACTCTGGACAACTTGCAGATTATAATGACAAGAACCAGTTCATGTTAGCCTTAGCCATAGGCTAACTAATATTATTTATTTAGAGCTGAATGTTTACAGGGACAGCCACCAACCATCTTGTTTATGTTTTTTTATAAGCTCAACAGCTCCTCTGTAACAAAGTCTAGGGCCTTTCTATTCCTATTTAGCATAGAGGGATCTTCTTACTTCTTGACTTTTCTTGATTGTTGTTTGGGTTTCATTGAATGTTTTCAAGTCTCTTCCCTATGTTCAGAGTCCCAGCTCTTGATAAAGTGCTGCCACCTAAATAAAAGGGAGAGGATGCTAAAACTAGTGAGTAAGAGTTTGATAGACAAGCTATTTACATAGTCTCAAAGTCTCTCCCCACAAATTAATTAAAAAGAAAAATAGTAACTTTACAGTGGAGAAACCTGATGGAAACTACATTGACCAGGCGATCAAAGTTGAGCTGAGCATTGCCACAGAGTGAGATGCTGTTCCTCCTGATAATGATTCTTTGAGGAGGATATAGGGTCACTTCCGCGGTACTCTGCTGCCGAAATGCCTAGCCTGAATCTAATCATGAACAAGTATTAGAGGAGCCCGCATTAAGCAACATGCAACAAAATTGGCTCACAGTTTTATAGAAGGTCAAGAAATAGAATGTTGAATTTTCCAGATTAGAGAAGAATTAAAAGGCATGACAACTAAAAGCAATGTGTATTTAATCTTGGATTTGGAGAAAAGAAGGCATAAATGGACATTATTGGTAAAATGAAAATTGGAGATTTTTTTGGTTATCTTAAAGTGGGGGGCAGTTGGGCAAGGATGCTACTGGAATTTAGTGGGTAGAGGCCTGGGATGCTGCTAGATATCCTACACTGCACAGGGCAGTTTCACACAGCAAAGAATTATCTAACCCCAAATGTTAATAATGTGCTGTTGAGAAGCCTTGGGTTAGATAACACAATACTATTGTATCAGTGTTAATTTTATAACTATGTGTGGTTATGTAAGAGAATGTCTTTGTTACTCAGAAATACTCATTGCAGCATTTAAGAGTAAAGGGACATGTCGCCAACTCACTCTCAAATCGTTTAGGAAAATTATATACACATGCACATATAATATATGTGATGACTAGTCAAGCAGATGGGCAAAATGTAAACAACTGGTGATATGGGTAAAGGTGTGATGAGGGTTTCTTATATTATTTTTTAAAACTTAATTTTGAAATTATTAAAATTTCCCCTAAAAAAGAACCTGCTAAGTAAACAAAGCTGTGTGTAAACTCCTTGTTAAGGAAAAAAAAAAGTCCACTTTATTCAGATACTTTGGTGCTTTGAAAAAAGAAAATTGCTATATAGTGGAAGAGAATTCTATTCAGTTTCTTGAGAAAACCTCTTGAGAAATAGTGCTTAAAGTCCTGAGCCCTGATGAAATTGACTTTTTGGGGGAGTAAACAATGTGTCTTAGGACTTTGGGTACATACCAGTATATGTGGAAGTAAAAAGCAGGTCGTCATAATACAGGGGGCTGCTTTTCGTCACCAAAGCGTCAAAAGATGTTTCTAAACATTTTAAGTGTTCCATTTTTACAACATGTTAAGATTTTGTTCAGAAAAGAAACCTCACAGTTTTTGATGACATTGATTACTGTTACTATTTCTAAATGGTCTCACACAATTAGAATTCTTTGGCACTAGCACACACATACCATAAGGTCCAGGATATGAAAATACCAATAATTAATGCCAATTAGATTACACAATTTCTTATTCCTCCATAACTTGCTTCAACTTTCTGGAAGAAATGTCACTGATTCCTGAGTAGTTGACAGCACTTGTTCAGAAGATTTGCTTTAGCTTTCTTCTGCTCTAAGCCGCAAATCATCTTGACCATTTCCAGATCATATGGCTTTTTCCAATAAAATGAAAACAAACACTGTCCAAGATGTTTTTAGGACCAGAGATGCCTTTAAAGATTTTTTTTTTGCTCTGGTCTTTCATTGCAGACACTGAGACTTTTTTTCTTCCATTGTATGGTATACTCTAATGAAAGTAAAACCAAAGGTTTTACCAGCTTTATTTTATTAAAGAAAGTTTTTTTTTAAAGAATTTCCAAATTAAGCTAGGCCTAGTGACCAATATCTACCCATAGTTGTGATAGAAGGGTAGGTTTTCTTAAATTTATCTGAAACTGTTCGAGACTTTTATAGCATGCTGGTGGTGATTATGGTATGATAACCTCATTATGTAGAGTAGCATCTTGTGTTGCTCTAACTTACTAGATAGAGATTAGTAATATAATTTTTGATAACATTTTCTTCTCCATGAAGACAGATTTCAGTATAACAGGAAGAAAATTGAAGAAAAAATTTTGTCTCGGTTGTTGGTTCATAGACCACTCAGGTCAGTCTTAGGCTGTAATCAGAAATTACTTCATTATGTATGAAAATTGGGCAAAGGGTTGTATGAAGAATTATTTTTGATGACACATTTAACAGACCATTTTCTTTTGGTTATGTAAAAGGAAAGGTTATTTTGGCTGGGAAAAAAGGAGATGGGTAGAAACTAACAATAATTAGTAAATTTCAGGTTGCCTTTTAGTGATAAAGGATTAACGACTTTTTAACTGACTTATTTTCCTTTGATTAAAGTCAGCAATGATATGGGTAACCACATGTATAATGCATGATTTTTCTTAATTTGCAGACCATGAAGACTATGACCCACAAACTGTGAGGCTGGGAAGTAGATATAGTCATGTTCAAGAAGTCCAAGAACGGCTTAACTTCCTTAGGTTTGTTTTAAACAATTAGTGTTGCTCTTTTTAAGACACAGATAAAGAATGCCAAATTGATATGCTGTATAGCTAGGTCTTTGTTAGGTGCCCCTTGCCACCTTTTAACTTCCAACATGGAAATCATTACATGAAAGTCACAGGACATTTCCCTATTGTTCATTATTAAATGTTTTAAAATTATTGGCTGAGTTTTAACTTTTCTTCTTTGCAGTATTTGAAGAGAACACATTTAAACCTTTTATATAGATTTCTGGTCTTCATATTTGTTTACACTGGAAATATATTTATTTTTAAAGAACAAATTTCCATATTTTGACATAACCAACTGGAGAACCATGTTGACCTTAATAATATCATAGATACTAAGGAAATGGGGACAAAAGGCTATTGGACCAGCACCCCAAAAGAGTGGTATGAGTTTTCTGGTGCTTTGATTAATCCTAACAGTGGCTGACAAAGGCAGTCTGGAGTCACGTGTTAATAACGTTATTCTGATGGGGATAAAGAAAAGAGGTTTATTCCCTTAAGCCAAAGTTAAATATAGTCCAAGGCTTGATTTACTCGGTGATGTTTAGCTTTTAATGATTCTACACTTACAGATTTGAAATTGTTAAAAATTTTTGATGGTGAGAGGTTTCTTGTGAATTCAGAAACCACATCACATAGCAAAAGAGCTTATTCAGATCATAAACATGCTAAGGGAAATGCCCAGATTGTCAGTGCTTCAAAAAATCTATTGCATTTATTATTTTGATACACCGGGGAATTTTTCTCCAGGGCCACATTAATTATAGGCTTACCTTTATTGAATCATGTGCTTACTCAGAAATATTTACATAAGTAGTTACATTAAGATTTTAACTTGAAGGAAAACTCTAGGCACCAGATTTTAAGAAATTTAGCATTTGTTTAAAGTGAAGTGGTTTTGAGTGTGTGTTTTCTCTTTCAACCACCTGGATAGAAGGACTGACCTTCCCCAGATTGAGAATCGTTGCCATAGTGAGCCATTGTTATTGATTGGTGTGTGTTGTGTCCTTTATATTGCCTAGGACAGAAGAGTGGTTATGAGCTCTTCTGATAAATTAGAGTTTGGGATCAGAGCACCTGTTTTAGTCCCTGCTCTATTAGTACCTGTCTATATGACCTACAGCAGTTCTCTCAAGGGACAGGAACCGAACTTTACTCACTGTGTATTTTGCCTGTGTTAAACACTTTACATTTAATCCTCATAGCAGTGCAGGGAGGCAGGTATTATCCCCATTTGATTAATAACGAAACTGAGTGGCTTAAACTAGCTTGTTTGAAATCACACACCCAGTATATAATAGCACTGCACTAATCAACTAGGTTTATCTGACTTCAGTCTGTACTCTGTTAGACCAGTGATTTTTTTCAAACCTACCTTGGCGCCTTAGGGCTTATGAGGAGTTTCCTCCAAGATTCCTGGACAAGCAGCAGAGGTTTTATCCCCATTTCTTACTTTTTCCTCCTTTTCCCAACAATTGGAACAGCTCTGCATTTATTTTTATATGTTGGCCTTGCAAATGGAATTTTTGCTTGAATAAAGTTTTCTGCTGCTGTTTTTAAAAATCCAAAACAAACAAAACGACCTAAAACTGAAAACAACTGTATTTTATCATATTGGACCTCACTTTCCTATCTGTAAATTAGAGGTGACAGGGTTAGGTAGGACAGGTGCTAGAAGCCTTCTTTAAGCCCAACAATCCTATGAAAATATCAAAGACACTAGAATTGATAACTCAAAATGTTTTGAAATGAAGAGGGAACTTAAATTTGGGCATGGAGCCACCATTGCATTAGCTAAAAATTGTGTTGAGTTTTTCAGAATAAAATGAGATGTTCATTCTGTGTCATTCAGAGATGTGATAGACAGGGTGGGTGGATGAAAGCTAAAAGAAAAAGAAAGCTAACTGAAGAAACTAGTTGAAACAGAATTCACCATTTTTTGTCTTGAACTGAGCCTTTGTCCTAAAACTAAAAGGATCCTCAAGAATACCACTGAATAATTGAGAAGCATCCTGTTCAATTTTGACATTAGAAAGTTTAAAACATATGTAGATTAATCGTTCAGTTTGGCCAAGTACCGAATGATGAATATTAGATCAGATCATCAGCATATATTAAAATTAAGCAATTTTAACTCTTCAGTGTCTATGAAAGTTGCATAATAGAATACCTTTCTCCAATGATATCATGTACGCAGAATGCTAAAACTCATATAACTTATTAAACATATTTTCAAAATCACTGGTTTCAAAGATTAAACTGCTTAAATTCAGGGAACAAATCTTTTTTCCTCCCACTATATATCCTTTTTTATTTTTATTGAAGTGTGGTTGATTTACAGTGTTTCAGGTGTACAGGGAACAAATCTTATTTTCAGTTTCGGTCCAATGATGTAGCAGAATTGCTGGCACGTTGTAGGTGCTTAATATATGCTTGTGGAATGAATTAATATCTAGAATTTTTTAATAGTAGGTAAAAATTAAGAAATAAGGTGTTTTAAGATGTTGATAAGAACTGACATCTTTTTACCTGAAGTTAAAATATAATTGTGGTAAATGGATTATTTCCCGTATATACAGATAGATTGCCTTTCAGGATAAAAAAAATTATGTAGATCTAATTGCTAATTCTTTGTTTTTCAAGATTTTTATTGAAGGATGGCCAACTGTGGCTATGTGCTCCTCAGGCAAAACAAATATGGAAGTGCTTAGCAGAGAATGCAGTTTACCTTTGTGATCGTGAAGCCTGTTTTAAGTGGTATTCCAAGTTGATGGGGGATGAACCAGACTTGGATCCTGATATTAATAAGGACTTCTTTGAAAGCAATGTACTTCAGCTTGATCCTTCTCTGTTGACTGAAAATGGAATGAAATGTTTTGAGCGATTCTTCAAAGCTGTGAATTGTCGAGAAGGAAAACTAGTAGCAAAAAGGAGAGCATATATGATGGATGATTTGGAGTTAATAGGATTAGACTACCTTTGGAGGGTAAGTGAAAAGTAGGAACTTTGTAAACAGTGTATCTGATGTAGTTTTTCAAATAGGTAGGAAATCACAATTTTACATACAAGTTTTGTGTGTGTATGCTGCTCTGATGCTTGTCCCAGGAGGTAGTGATAGTTCATCTTTATCATGTCCATTTGTTGTTGGGTTTTTTTCATATCTCTCTCTCTCCCCCTCCCCCTCCTTCTGCCACTGATGGTCCTTTTGTCTTGGCTTAGAATCTGTCCTAGATGTGTTTAGAAGTGCACTAACCATACAAATCTTTCATGCTTCTCCATGAAAGTTATTTTCTTCCCTTTGTTAATTTAATGTAGACCTTGGTTTCTTCTTCAGTGTTAATTTTAGCTTATTATACATTTAATGCTAAAATAGAGGACAGAAAAGAAGAGTTTATTTAGAAAGGATTATGAATGTGTACTTTATCAGCACTGTTTAACTTGTGGTATTTTTAGATACCTAGTGAGTAAAATATTATCTAATCTTTTCACCTTTATATGAGGGTGAGTCAAAAATTATCTGCACTCTGGAAGTAAGTCAGAAAGAGAAAGACAAATATTGTATGCTAACTCACATATACGGAATATAAAAATGGTACTGATGAACTCAGTGACAAGAACAGGGAAGCAGATACAGAGAATGGACTGGAGAACTCGAGGTATGGGGGGAGGCGGGGGGTGAAGGGGAAACTGAGAAGAAGCGGGAGAGTAGTACAGACATATATATACTACCACCTGTAAAATAGTCAGTGGGAAGTTGTTGTATAACAAAGGGAGTCCAACTCGAGGATGGAAGATGCCTTAGAGGACTGGGGCAGGGAGGGTGGGGGGGAATCGAGGGGGGGGCGTCAAGGAAGGGAGGGAATATGGGGATATGTGTAAAAAAAACAATTGATTGAACCTGGTGTACCCCCAAAAAAAATAAAATAAAATAATAAAAAAAAAAAAAAAAAAAAAAAGAATTAATATGTGCTACAAAGTCACCATTCTATTAATAAAAAAAAAAAAAAAAAAAAAAAAAATTATCTGCACTCTGGCTGTAGAATTTGTTTTAATTAACTTTTAGAAAAGACAAATACATCATTTTGCAACATACACTCTGTCCATCTGTCAACAAGCTTTCGTATTCCCTCATTAAAAAGTGTTTTAGGCTGAGTTGCAAGCCACGAACGCACCGCCGTCTTCACTTCTTCATCAGAAGTGAATCTTTGTCCTCGTAGGGCTGCTTTCAGGGGACCAAATATGTGAAGGACCGATGGAGCAAGATCAGGACTATAGGGAGGGTGCTTTAACACCTCAAAACAGTTTTTGCAGAGTGTCAGTGTGGGCAGAAGTGTGCGGACATGCATTGTTATGCAAGATCACAATGCCCTTGGATAACAGTCCTCTGCTTTTAATCCAAAGTTTAGGCTTCAGCTCCATTCATACACACTTCTTTGCAACAAAACACTTTCTCCATACTGTACACAAAGTCTTCAGTAAATAACAGCACCAGGTACACCCTCAGACCACAAAAAAACAAATCATTGCACGCTGCTCTTCTTTTGTGCAGATCACAAGTGGGGCATCCATTTTTGCTCGCACCGCAGTTACAAATGAACTGATGTAACATGTTCACACCTGCACAGCAGTGACTGGGGAGACAGTAGGCTTGAATGGAAAGCACTGATAAGACAGTGCAGCCAACAGAAGTTTTAATGTAACTGGAGTGAGGATAATTTTTGATTCATCCTCTTTGTGTGTTTTAGTTGAGGTATAATTGACATACAACACTACATTAGTTTCAGGTATACAACATAATGATTTGGTGTGTACATATTGCAAAATGATCACAAGAAGTCTAGTTAACATCTGTCAGCACACAGCTACCTTTTTTTCTTTTCTTTTTTTGGCTGTGGTGGGTCTTCATTGCTGTACGCAGGCTTTCTCTAGTTGTGGCAAGCGGAGGCTACTCTTTGTTGCGGTGCACGGGCTTCTCAGTGTTGTGGCTTCTCTTGTTGCGAAGTATGGGCTCTAGGCCTGCAGGCTTAAGATTTACTCGAGAATTCCCTAGTGGCCCAGTGGTTAGGACTTGGAGCTTTCACTGACGTGGCCAGGGTTCGATCCCTGGTTGGGGAACTAAGATCTTGCAAGCTGTGTAGTGCGGCCAAAAAAAAAAAAAAAAAAAAAAAAAAATTTACTCTCAGCATTCATGCTTTCAAATATGCAATACAGTATTATTACCTGTAGTCACCATGCTCTACATTACATCCACAGGAGTTACTTATTTTATAACTGAAAGTTTGTAGCTTTTTAACCCCTTCACCTATTTGGCAACCACCAATCTGTTCTCTGTATCTATTAGTTCAATTTTTGTTTGTGGTTTTTATGTTTTTAGATTCCACATATAAGTGAGATGATACAGTATTTGTCTCTGACTTATTTCACTTAGCATAATGCCCTCAGGTTCCATCCATGTGGTTGTAGTGTGGTATTAATGTATTATTCCTTTCTTTAAAAGTCTGATCTGTTCACAGCAGTTTATATTGTTCTCTGGATGTGAAATATTTTTCAACAAACCATAGACAGACTAAGTTGTTTACTTTGGTATTTGATTATTCAAACTTTAAGTGGTTTTCAACATTTTTAAGCAGCAGGAAAAAACCCTTTTTAAAAGTCAAAATTTGCATAATACTCCAAAATGTAAAACTAGCTGAAGTGAGAATGGAAAGCCTGTTTTTTTTCTTGCAACTCAGTCTACCTATGCTTCACTCCCTTCCCCCTCCCAATCCTATTATAGGGTTCATCCCTAAAGCTCTTCATCACTCTGTACAGTTCTGTACAGTTTGAAAACCACTGATATGATTAGATAAGTAATCTATAGAAAGGGGTGGGTGGCCTTTTATGCTAAGCTGTATTTCATGTAATCTTTATTTGAATTTCTTCTTTAATATCACACTACTTGGTTACCAAGGTGTTGAATTGCAGAGTTGAGTAATATTAATGACGGCATATTTTATTCATAGTAAAATGTGTCTTCCTTTCTTAACTTGATTTATTCAAAGACTTGAGTTTTGAGTTTGTTGTGTTTTTGGTCTGTTTTCTACGTTAATTTTACTTGATTATCAAAGTCAATGTTCCCTTTTAAATTTTTGACTACTGTATTAAAAATAACTGAAGGTACAGTTTGGAAATGTCCAACTAAAATATTTCTTGAAAGGTATTTACACTTGAATCTTTTGATCCTAGGTGGTGATTCAGAGTAATGATGATATTGCCAGCAGAGCTATAGATCTCCTTAAAGAGATATACACTAACCTTGGTCCAAGGCTACAGGTCAATCAGGTGAGGATTGACATGTATTAAAACTTCCGCAAATTTGAATTCTGATTGAAGAACTCTTGCTAATAAGAATTTTTTTTCTTTAATTCAGAATTAACTAGAAATTGTTTTTGTTTCAACTTTTATTATAAAAACATACCTAAAATATTTAGTCCACATTTATCTCGTACAAAATGCTACCTAAATGAGTCTCATCTTGATAATTATCTTGAAGTGATTATTTTGAGTATAATTATGGTAGATTTCAGCTGAATTTCTTTTGATTCTGACACCTAATCCTGAGTTCATTTTTTGTGTATCTAGTTTACACTTGTTAACTTAAAATAACCTTAGCTTCCTTTGACAAAACAGTGTGTGTGTGTTTGTTGTTTTTATTTTATTGAAGTATAGTTGCTTTACAATGTTGTATTAATTTCTGCCATACAGCAAAGCGATTATATATGTCACACACACATATATATACATCCTTTTTCATATTCTTTTCCATTATGGTTTATCACAGGATATTGAATATAGTTCCCTGTGCTGTACAGTAGGACCTAGTTTTTATCCGTTCTGTATATAATAGTTTGCATGTACTAATCCCAGACTCCCAATCCATCCCCCCGCCCCCGGCAACCACAAGTCTATTCTCAAACATAGTATGTATTGTATTAGCAATATAGAATATCTAGTTAAATATGATCATGGTTAAATGAGATCTACCTTAAAATTAATTGTTGCCATCTTTATAATTAGGTTAATGTTGTATTAATATATATATAAAACATATATATATTAAAAAAAACTTGAACTGTCTTTATTTGGCCCATTATTTGTAGGTGGTAATCCATGAAGACTTCATTCAGTCTTGCTTTGATCGTTTGAAAGCCTCCTATGACACATTGTGTGTTTTGGATGGTGACAAAGACAGTATTAATTGTGCAAGACAGGAAGCTGTTCGAATGGTTCGAGTGTTAACTGTGTTAAGGGAGTATATAAATGAATGTGATAGTGATTATCACGAGGAAAGAACAATTCTACCTATGTCAAGGTTTGTGAATAACTGATTTACTAGTGCAGCTTCTTAATTATTTGACATTTTCCTAGCCATTTGATTTTAAACAGTGATGATGTACAGGAAGAAGGATGGAGGAAATTTTTCATTTTTGAAAACGTTAGTGTCTTAAAAACAGTATTTGTATCTTAGAGAATCTTTTTTTTTTTAATAGTAGACCTTTTTTGTTTTGTTCTCAGGATCTGTTTTTTACTTGTTTTTGTTTAAGGCATCCTCTCTCATTAAGTCTAGTTTCTTCTTTTTATTCTGGGGTTTGTTTTTTGTTTATTTGTTTGTTTGTTTGTTTTGCCATTGACTTTATTGCCCATTAAGTGTTGCGGGGGGTATTTTGCAGTTGAAGTGTTTTGATGTGCCATTCATTTCCACTGTTAAAAATAATAGCATAGTCTGATTGCAGAGTGATTGGAAAGAACTCTCAAAAGCTGCTTTGACAGACAGCCAACATAACAAGTACTTTCAAATGGTCTACTGACATTTCTCTTTTTTTTTCTTCCAGTTTTATTGAGATGTAACTGACATACTGCCTTTATAAGTTTATGATAATTTGACTTAGTACATCATGAAATGATAACCACAATAAGTTTAATGGACATCCATCATCTCATATAGATACAAAAGAAAAGAAAAAAAAAATACTCTTGTGACAAGAACTCTCAGGATTTATTCTCTTTATTAACTTTCATATATAACATACAGCAGAATTATATTGATCATGTTGAACATTATATCTCTAGTAGTTAGTTATAACTGGAATTTTATACCTTTTAACCACCTTCATCCAGTTCTCCACCCCTTATGTCCCGTCCGTCCCCCCTCCCCCCCCCCCCCGGCCCCCCCGTAATCACAAATCTGATCTCTTTCTGTGAGGTTGTTTGATTTTGAAGTATAATTGACCTGTAACACTTTGTTAGTTCCTGGTGTATAACATAGTAATTGAATATTTCCTTAACCTTACAAAATGATCGCCATAAGCCTAGTTACCACCTGTCATCCTGTGACTCATTTATTTTGTAACTGGAAGTTTGTGCCTCTTAAAATTTCCCTTAACCTAATTCACTCATCTTTGGGTCTGTTAACATTTCTCTTAAGATCTCACCATTCAGTAAACTCACATAATATGTATAATTTAGAGATATTTATAGAATGTGAGCCATTAGTATTTGAGTTTTCTCTTTAACCATGAAATCATTAAAATTGCTCCTTGAATATGTTTTTAAATTTTTTTGTATCTTACCTGTAGGAAGATATGTCAACATAAATATTTGGGGGATGAATTTTGATATTAGTTGGGCTTTTTAAAGCATAAAAATAAGTGAAATGTTACTCTTGTCTCTTTTAATGCCTTGTAACTAGATACCTATAAACTGTAGGTACAAGAGTAATAACAGTGAAATATGATTTTTGTGTTTTGAAGATTACTTATAAATATTTGTAGTTAAAAGAGCAGTAAATATTTATTTTCAAGAACCTAAAAATAATGTCTCTTTAACTCACTTTCCCTTGTTTGATAAGAAAATATTCAATTTTAAATTCCTAGCTTTATTTTCTTTGCAAGAAGAATTGAAAGTCCGCTGAATATGATGCTGTTTTCCCTTTTTTTTCCCCCCAGAGCTTTCCGTGGTAAACACCTCTCTTTTATAGTTCGATTTCCAAACCAGGGCAGACAGGTTGATGACTTGGACGTATGGTCTCATACAAATGATACAATTGGTTCAGTACGACGATGTATTCTCAATCGTATCAAAGCCAATGTAGCTCATACAAAAATTGAGCTCTTTGTGGGTGGTGAACTGATAGATCCTGCAGATGATAGAAAGTTGATTGGACAATTAAACTTAAAAGATAAATCAGTAAGTATCTATAATTGCCAAACTTTTCAAGGAAATCAAATTGGGGACTCTCATTTCAGTAGTCAACATTTCACTCAATAAATGTTAATAGAGCATCTGTTATGTTTGAGGCCCTGTATTTTCTGTATTAGGTTTGAATTATAACACTGAATAAGACAGGCATTATGGTACCTACAATATAGTAGAGGAAAAGATTTCTAAAAACAAAACTATTTAAGTGGTTATGGTAGACAACGGTTATAAATTATATTTCTAAAAATATAGTGTGTAGTTTTTTGTTTTTGTTGGTATGTCACTAACTTTTGTTTTGTGTATTTTTCTTTGATACTAACATAGTATATCATTTTCAGCTAATTACAGCCAAACTTACACAAATAAGTTCCAATATGCCATCAAGCCCTGATAGCTCTTCTGATTCCTCAACTGGATCTCCTGGAAACCATGGTAATCATTACAGTGATGGTCCGAATCCAGAAGTGGAAAGCTGTTTGCCTGGAGTGGTGAGTAGATAGTTTTAAGCTATTGTATGAAAGGCATTATGCTAGGTTATTTAAAAATAAAGTATACAGAATAGTTGTTTTTTCTTAAGGAGCTTAAAACTTAATGTGGCAAAATATCAAATAACTCTGCAGTTAACCATCAACTTCAGAATGGATCCCTTTGAAAGGGATTGTAACTTGTTTGAAATTCAAAACCACATTTTGTATAGATACAGTGTTGTTATATTTACATAAAACTAGCCTATTATACAGCTTAATTATAACTTTTTATTGAGCAAAATACCACTGTATTTGTACCACAAAAATGAATTCTTCAGAACTGTTTCTGTAGGAAAATACCTGCAATCTTTCTCAAATTGTTAGTAACATATCTTGTTTCTAAAGAAAGTGACTCCTTCCTCCCTTACCTCCCCACAAAAATTTTAATGGCTGCAATAATACCAGCCACTACAGTGTCAGAAGGATTGGCTCTCTGCAATAACTGGATTAGTGAGGCATGTTAGTGGGCATGGCAGCTGTTTGTTTATACAGAGTCTGACTTATATGTATAAGAGGAATAGTTTAACAAAATAGTAAAACAAACAAAAAAACAACTTACAAAGTACTGGAGGTGGCTTGGGTAATGTATTCAGTCTACATTATGAAGGTTTTCTAAAGGTGAGAAGATGGGCTAGGCAGACCATTTCAAGGTAGAAATGATGTAAGCAAAAGTGTGGAGATTAACAGACATTTATTTGGGGGCTCTTCTTTTTGGGGAGGTATAATTTACAGGTAAATATATTGTGTATTTTGTATTCTAGATAATGTCACTGCATCCCAGATACATCTCTTTCCTTTGGCAAGTTGCAGACTTGGGTAGCAGCCTAAATATGCCACCTCTTAGAGATGGTGCAAGAGTACTTATGAAGCTTATGCCACCAGGTAAGAATTTTCTTTTTAAATAAGAATAATGTTGATAAAGTATATGTTGGACAGTAATGGGGTATGTTAGCAAATTCTGTTCCTAGATGGAGTAGAATGGGAGTTGGCAAACTGCAGCTCACTGGCCAAATCCAAAGCACTGCCCTTTTTTGTACAGCCCAAGAGTAAAGGATGGTTTTTGCATTTTCTAATTGCTGAAGAAAAAAATCAAAATAATAATATTTTGTGACTTATGCAGATTATATGAAATTTAAATTTTGGTGTCCATAAACAAAGTTTTATTGGTGTACAAGCCATGCTCATTCATGTATGTGCTGTCTTAGCTGTTTTTGTCTTAGCACAGTAGACAGCAGTTGTGGCAGAGACCATATGGCCTGCAAAGCCTTAGATTTTCTGGCCCCTAGACTGTGTTTTGGGTCATGTGTCATCTATAGCATTGTTCCTTTTTTATTCCTGGGAAACAACCACTTTCAATTTGTAGCTTTTATTCGTATCTATGTCTATACCATCTATAAATAATACCCTCATACAACCGTTTGTCAGTTTTAGATACCTACTGATTGTCTGTTGTATAAATGAAAACTAAACTGTTACTTCCACATTGTTCCAGTTTTTTTTTTCTGCTTCTTTTGGCCACACCACGCAGCATGTGGGCCCTGACAAGGGATCAAACCCGCGCCGCGTGCAGTGGAAGTGTGGAGTCTTAACCACTGGACCTCTAGGGACGTCCCTCTTCCAGTTTTTTCTCAAATTCATACTCAGCATTTGCTTTATCAGGAGTGTGTGAAAAGTAGTTTGATGGATTAATGACAACTTTTTTTTCAGGGTTTAATAATTTCCCCTTTTCATTTTCTTGATTTTCTATACACCTGTTACTAATCTCTCCCTCTCCTCCCCCCTGCCAATTCTCTAATAACCTCTCAAAATAATTTTCCATTGTTATGTGTATTATATAACCTGTCGGCTCCACTGTTGCCCTGGAACTTATCTTCTGCCATTTCTCATCTGGTTGTTTGCTACACAGCTACAATTTTGGGACTTGCAGTTTTCCTGTGGTGGATCCCTATTCACCTATTCCTATGTCTTGAGCCTTTCTTGAGGGGCTCTGTCATTTTGCTGAAGCACACCCTGCTGCATTTATTTCAGAAAGGGTACTTGGGAGGTGGTTTTGTTTTTTGTTTCTGAAACATTGCTAATCTGAATGCTTAACCTTCACATTTGATTAGTAGTTTGGGTATAGAATTCTAGCTTGAAATTTTACTCTGTCTAGCTGATAATATTCTGGTGCGAAGACCAAAGCTCTCCTGGGTCCTGTTCCTTTGTTTTTGATCTCTGTTTCTGGAAGTTTGGGTTTTATCATTGAGTTTAGAAATTTCGTGATGAGATGCCTTGCTTGGTGTAGGTCTGCTTTGTGATGGGTTTTCAGTGGGCCTGGAGATTCCTAATTTGTGAGAGATTTCTGTTCTTTCTTTGTTAATTTTCTTCTCATGTTTTGCTTTTTGTGGATCTTTGAAATGTCTGTGACTGCGGTGTTGAATCTACTAAATCTGATTTTCTTACCTTTCCTTCCTCATTTCTCTTATTTTATTCGAGCTTTGGGTGGTATCCTTAACTTTTTCCAGCTCTTCTGTTGACTTTTTGCCCCCAGATATTTTAGTGTTAAATTTTCAAGACCTTCCTCCAAGTGATCCTTTTCCATAGGATTTTGTTTTTCGTGAGCACATTTCAGTGCATCTGCTCTAATATATGTATTTTCCTCTAAAACCTAATGTTCTACACAGTTAACGCACTAAAAATAACAGAGCTTGTGGAAAGAGAGAATTGGACAAGATCATTCAATCTTATACAGCTTTAATTTTTCTTTTAAATGTTTTCCGAAAACATTTGCAACCTTACAGAAAAGTTGAAAGTACAATTCAAAGACTTCAGGAACCATTTGAGAGTTATTTGCTGGTCTGATGTCCCATCATCTTTCAATACTTTGTTGTGTATTTCCATCAAGCGAGGATATTGGCATTCTGTTATAAAGTAGATCTTTGCCTTCTCCCCTATTATGTGTTATCACTATTTACTCATGGATTCTTATTTTATGCATTGGGTTATAGCCATTATAATCATTACTTTTTTGATGCTCAGTTGTCCCAGGTATGGTCAGTGAATGTACCCCCTGTCTTTTTTATGTGAACCCAGTGCTTTTTTTATATAGCTTCATCATCTTTTGAGTACTTTTTACTTTCTGGCACAACATATTTAAAGGCCATCTAGTACTTTCTCTATTCCAGCCCTAGAATCAGACATTTCTCCTTTTAGTGAGGGAGGATGTTTAGAAATCAGATTCTGAGGGCTAAATTGTGTTAATTACTACTGGAGTGTTCTTGTTGTCTAGACATTTTCATTGGACTGAGGAAGTAACACACACTTAAACACACACACATATACACACATTTATATCAAAAAACAAACATGGGTGCACACTGGTACTAATCCAGCTTTTTAGTCTTTCTGCATTCCATATTTGTATCTATTCTCTACATTAGTGAGATATCTGTTTCCCAGCTTTATCAGTGTATTGGGGAGGGAGGTAGAGTAGAAACTTGCTTCTTATACAGACTTCAGTCACTCTGTTTTTAGGTCTTTGATTCATTTGTACCTTCTCAATTATGTTTTATTTTCATATCCTTTACTTTTCTAGGATTTGGTGGGGTGCTGATTTATAGGTACCCTCTCCTCCTTTTTTTATCCCCCAGAAAGCACTTCTTGAGTTCAGCTAAGTCAGCTATCTTCCATCCACTCTATACCTTCAGTAATTTGCTGACATCTCTAATATTCCTTCAACTCCTTTCAACTTCTTTATCCTTTTGAGTTTATATATTTTATATTATTCTTATTTTAGTGGGGTTTATGGAAACATTGCTGACAAATGCAGTTCAATAATTGGCCCAGATAATTTTTAAAACTGTCTTGTGTTTCCATTATCTCCTTTTTTCTAAAGTAGACAGTGTTAACCTTTCCCATCCCATCTCACTTTCTGAGTCATATGGTGCAGAATCAATTCAGATGTTAATTAGATTCTTAAATAAGACTCTTTTTTTCTTCTAATTGAATTTTTATTTGCTCTGTTAAGAAGGCTTTTCTTAATGATTTGATTTAATTTGATCCTTGTCTGTTGTATAGTTTAGAATTTGTATTGTCTTACTAGTATCTGAGTAACAGTTGTTGTTGCTTTATGTACACAGATTAAACATTTGAAAAGGAAAACGCATCTCATAATCCCTGATCTTGTGATTTGAGCAGAGTGCCACCAGATGGCGAGAGGGAGCTCTTGCCAGGCAGCTCAAGCAGGAAACATAAGAGGGAGCTTTTATCATATTTTATATAATCAAAGCATAGTACCTAAATTTGAGATAGCCAGCTTTGAAAATGCCAGTAATGATGGTATGACAGTAGACAAATCATAGGCTTTTGGACTGAAATGGACTTGAGTTCAAACTCTGCTTCTTCAGGTTGCTAACTCCATGGCCTTAGACTTAAGTTTTCTTCGTTTCTCAGAGCTTCCTTATGTGTAAAAGTGGGCTCATAATAACTATTTCATAGAATTGCATGGATTAAATGGAGTCATGTATGGAAAACCCCTAGCCTAGTGACTGGAATTTAATCAGTATTCAACAAATGTTAACCTGCTCTTTGTCCCTGTGGTTGTTACACACAAGGGCATGCTTCGCACACACATTCTTCTTTAAGAAAGGAAGCAGGAGCTCTAAGAAAAGGAACTAGTTGTAAGTTCTCTTAACATTTGGGTAATCATTTAGTGTTTGTGTAACATGCATGTATTTTAAAAGGAGGAAAAAACAAGATGGAATTGGAAGATTTTTTCCTAGTCATTGGCTTTACTTCTATTTATTCTGAATTTTTGCCTAAAGTCAAGTGTGTCCATTATGATTTGCTGTTAGACTTAGAACTTCTACAGTCGTCTCTGTAGGTAATTTAAACTCTTGTAATTTAAACCACTCAGGAGCTCCTGTGACCTTTATCTGTACGCATCAGGAAAACAGGTTCTTGCTTGATCCAGAGAGGTTAAAATGTATATTGCTTTACCAAGCAGAATGAGTTGCTTTTCCTCTTCAGAGCGTCCTTTTTCCCAGGAGTTTGGTCTAACTAATATCTTTAAATATGCTAAAATCTGTTACAAGCAGTTCATAAATTTGTTAACTCATTTAAACCTCACAACATTCCTATGGAGGGAATTACTATTTTTATTTGTATTTTAAAGATGGGGAAACTGAGGTACAGAGAGATTATTTTTTCACCAGAGACACACAGCTTAAAGGCAGTTCTAAGACAATGCATGCAGTTGGGCTCCAGAGTTTGTACTACTAACCTGTGTGTTACTGCTCATCATTTTCTAGACTTTTTTATGCTGTGTTGCTATAATATAGCAGAAGAAAAAATCTTCCAATTCCATCTTGTTTTTTCCTCCTTTTAAAATACATGCATGTGTGCACAAACACTAAATGATTACCCAAATGTTGATTAGGCTTAGGTATCTGTTCAAAAATACTGGAAAGAAAAAAACTAAAATCCAGGATTATGGGCAGTTTAAATTTTTCTCTAGTTTCCATATCTTGTTAAATGAGCATGTGCACTTAGAGAGTAATTTGGATCTTTATTGTTTAAAAAAAAGTGAGAAAACCTAAATACCCAGTGTTAGAGATTAAACTAGTGTACTGGCAAAATGACATATCATTTTAATCATTAATTTAAAATGATATAGGGGATGAATTTTTAATGACAGAAGATATTCACAAATGTTTTATTAAAACTTAATATTTCATTTAGTTATGTCACTCTCCCTTCAGAAATGGGAAAGCCACCAATTTTTAACACAAATTGAAGTTTTTTTGATAAGATATTTCAAAGCCTTTAAAAATTAACTTACCCTGAGAAAATTATAGTAATTTTTAGTTATCTTAATTCTGCAAAAAAAGCTTTTACTTAAAATCTTATTTATCCAGGAGTATTTTAATCATAAGGCACTTCCCTTGGAAATAATTTAATTATCAAAATATTTTCTGAAGTAAAGTGTTTGGTAGCTAATAATGGGATTGTTTCTCTTTTTTACTGTATCTTTTCACTGTGATGTAAATGAAGCTCATCTTTTAATATTATCAAAAAGATCTTCTTACTTTGAGGTGAACATTAGGCATTGTTCCTTTTTTTTTTTAATGTTTGCTTTTTAAGGTTCAGTTTCTAAGGATACCAGTAAGCTTCTTTCATTGTAACAAACCAGTTAATACATAGTATTGTGGAGGCTAACAGCAGAGAAGTTGGAAGGAAGAGCTTGTCATATTTTCATTTTGTTCTTTTCAATAAGAACTACTTCCTCTTGAAGTGTGTTATAATTTTTCGGTCTCTAGTGCCTAAGGAGGACATATTGATTTGAGGTCTCTGAGTAGGAGGCGACTGCTTCCTTCATGTTTGGGTTGAGTGATTAAAGAGCCCTGGTTGATTGTGACTTTTTTTTTTTTTTAATCAATCCAGATCTGGTTATATCTTGTGAAGTTGGAGCCTGTAACTCAACTAAATTGGTTCTTGTTCCATACTAAAGTAGTCTTCGGAACATCAAAAGTGAAATATGAATACATGAATTATGTTTTGTCTTAGACTGTCTCTCTTTTTGTTACAGATAGCACAACAATAGAAAAATTGAGAGCTATTTGCTTAGACCACGCCAAACTTGGAGAAAGCAGCCTTAGTCCATCTCTTGACTCACTTTTCTTTGGTCCTTCAGCCTCACAAGTGCTATACCTAACAGAGGTTGGTTTTTACTTTTTGAATTTATTCCATGTTCTTTAAATTGGACCTTTTATACAATAATGTGAAGAACATGGATAAAATTGTAATGAAATATTTTTGAAAGAATTTCAAACTGTGGGAAAATTTGAAACTAATGATGATGAGGAAAATAAGAAGTTATCTTTTTAAACCCTTTTAATACAGTTCTTCTTTTTTCCAGGTAGTCTATGCCTTGTTAATGCCTGCTGGTGCACCTCTGGCTGATGATTCCTCTGATTTTCAGTTTCACTTCTTGAAAAGTGGTGGCCTACCCCTTGTCCTGAGTATGCTAACCAGAAATAACTTCCTACCAAACGCAGATATGGAAACTCGAAGGGGTGCCTACCTCAATGCTCTTAAAATAGCCAAGCTGTTGCTAACTGCCATTGGCTATGGCCACGTTCGAGCTGTGGCAGAAGCTTGTCAGCCAGGTGTGGAAGGCGTGAATCCCATGGCGTCGGTAATACAGACTTTTTAAAAATCTTTTTATAATAATAGATGGCAATTTTTTAAAGTTAAACTTCTTAGAAATTGAGTTGCTTATAGAGTTCAAAGTTGAATCACAATGTTTTCAATTCCTTTCCAGTGGAACTTCATTTTAGTGGTTTCCTTCTGTTAAATTATATTTGTATTAAAATTACAAATGCTTTTCACCAACTATACTCTGAGAGGACATTTCTTCCCTGCTCCCTTTAATCCTGTTTGACTCTCAATTAATACTTATTTTTTGACATGTAGTTGACTTACAATATTATATTAGTTTCAGGTGTGCAACATAGTGATTTGTGCAACACAGATTATTGGCTATATTTTCTGTGCAGTACCTTACATCCTTTATAACTCACTTATTTTATACCTAGTAGTTTGTACCTCTTAATCCCCTTCAACTATTTTGCCCCTCTCCCACCCCTCTACCCTCTGGTAACCACTAGTTTTCTGTATCTGGTTCTGTTTCTGTTTAGTTACGTTTGTTTGTTTGTTTTATTTTTTAGATTCCATATATATGTGAATATATATAGTATTTGTCTTTGTCTGACTACTTCACTAAGCATAATACCCTCAGCGTCCATCCATGTAGTCACAAATGGCAAACTGTCCTTCTTTTTATGGCTGAGTAATATAATATTCCATTGTACACCCCCTCCCCCCCCACATCCTCTTTATCTGTTCATCTGTTGATAGACGCTTAGGTTGCGTCCATGTCTTGGCTACTGTGAATAATGCTGCTATGAACATTGAGGTGCATATATCTTTTCGAATTAGTGTTTTCATTTTCTTCAGATATATACCCAGGACTGGAATTGCTGGATCACTGTTTGCAGATGACATGATGCTTCTCTCTCTCTCTCTCTCTCTGACATGATGCTTCTCTCTCTCTCTCTTTCTCTCACAACCATAAAGACTCCACCAAAAACCATTAGAACTAATAAGTGAATTCAGTAAAGTTGCAGGATACAAGATTGATATACAGAAATCTGTTGCATTTCTGTACACTAATAATGAACTATCAAAGAAATCAAGAGAGCAGTCGCATCAAAAAAGATACCTAGCAACAAATTTAACCAAGGAAGTGAAAGATCTATACTCTGAAAACTATATGACATCGATAAAAGGAAATTGTAATACAATACAAAGAAATGGAAAGTTATCCTGTGTTCATGGATTAGAAATATTGTTAAAATGTTCATACCCAAAGCAATCTACAGATTTAATCGCTATCAAAATATTTCTGACATTTGTTACAGAACTAGGACAAATAATCCTAAAATTTGTATGGAACCACTAAAAACCCCAAATAGTCTTTCAATTATTTTATTTTGGCCATGCTGCTCAGCTTGTGGGATCTTAGTTCCCCGACCAGGGATTGAACCCGGGCCCTTGACAGTGAAAGCACAGAGTCCTAACCACTGGACTGCCAGAGAATTCCCTCTTTGAATTATTTTAAACCTACTAAAAACTCCGTATGAGTCTCTTCCCAGCTCGTATCTGGCAGATATATAGACACTGGTGGTAACACAAAAGATGCACAGTTGACCCTTGTACAACACAGGTTTGAACTGCTTGAGTCTACTTATACATGGGTTTTTCAATAAGTACTACAGTACTACACGATCCTAAATTGATTGGAACCACAGATCCCCAAGGCCAACTGTAAAGTTATATGCAGATTTTCAACTGCACAGAATGTCTGTCCTCCTGACCCCCATGCTGTTCAGGGGTCAACTGTAATTGATTTAGCCTGTTGCCAGCCTCTCTTCCCACCTTGACAGGCTTAGCCTCCAATTCTGAACTTATTTTGACTGTGCTTTTGCCGTGATGGCATCCTTGATCCATTTTACCAAAGGTTCTCAAGACATGCCAGAATTAGATGCCTATTTATAAGAGGTCAAACTATGTATTTGACTTCTTTTATATGCATCATAAGTGCTGGTTTACTAAGTTACCAATAGAAGATAAAAGCTTTAGGAATACACATTTTCTATTTCAGGAATGGCTTGAATCTTAAGGAGATTAGAATATTGATTAGATATGTGATACTATAATAATCACATATAATTGAGATAATAGCACTTATAATTGTTTTAGGTGTGGCGATGATACTGTGGTTATGTTTAAAAGGAAGAGTCCCCTCTTTAAAGAAAAAATTTTTTTTCAGTATTTACAGATGAAATTATATGATATTTAGGATTTGCTTCAAAATAATCCTGGGGTCGGGAGGGGATGGAACGTGAGAGAGAGTGGTTAGACAAAATAATTTTGGTTCTTTGTTCATAATTGTTGAAGCTGGGCAGTGGGTACATGTGAGTTCGTGATACTGTTCTCTTCACTTTCATATATGTTTCATTAAAAAGGATAATGAAAAAAAGTGGCTTAAGTCTTAAATTATTTTGTATTAAAGGTACCATGCTTACTAGGGTTTTTATAAAGTGGTGTTCTTCTTAAAATAAAAACAGATTCTTATCATAATCCCTGACACAGGAGCTTAATGAAGTACACAAAATATAAATGCTTCCCTCTTTCACTTTTCTCTTTTATTCAGAAAATGTGGCACTGTGGATACAGAGGTACATAATAACCTGTAATCTCAAGGAGCTCACAGTCAGTAGGGCGCTAAAGGCAGAATTAGTAAAACAGGCTTGTCTTAAATACTGTTATAGAAATACTTACAATATAGAGAAGAGAAGTTAAAACTTGAAAGGCAGTCAGAATTACCTGGCTAATAACTACTTAAAAGTAATCTTTTTTCTTTATGGACTTAAAAATTTGGTTATACTGTTATTAAGTGTTGAAGCACTGGTACCTTTTATACATTTGCACTTTTATTCTGTTAGTGATATTCCTTAATTTTTCTCCTTTTCTAAGAAGAATTTGATGAGCAGTGTTAATGGGGAGCAGGGTCTGCCCAGGAGCATGCATGTGGAGTACTTTACTGAGTTTCTAGTTAGAATTGGAACCAGTCGGTTCGGTTTATCACTCAACTCTACAAGTTATGCTGAACGCAGTTAGAGAGACACAAGTTGGATTGGTCTAGAATGGGGGTTTGCGGAAGGATATGTGGCACTCCGCTGCACAAGAAAAAGAGGAAGCCCAGATTGCTGGTAATGCAAAGAACTTTTTGTGTAAGTCACATGGGTTCTACAATGTATTGAATATATACAGAAGGGAGGTTGTCCTGAGGGAGTGGTGACAAGTGAGAAGCAAATGATCTGGTTATGTACCCAGTGTTAAAGTAAAATGTTTATCTTTTTTCAGGTCAACCAAGTTACTCACGATCAAGCAGTGGTGCTACAAAGTGCCCTTCAGAGCATTCCTAATCCATCATCTGAATGCATGCTTAGAAATGTGTCAATTCGTCTTGCTCAGCAAATATCTGATGAGGTTAGTATTAAACTTGTAAAGCCCTAAAATTCTGTAAGGTTCATTTCTTTCACTTTTGACCCTCTGTTTATGTAGAAATAACCCTTATCACATTTTGGGGCTTAATTTTCCTAGACCCACTCACTTTAATCACTGACTCAGGCTAGATAAAGTTCTCTTAACATGAATTTTATCTAATATTAATATTAGTACTTTCTGGTTTTAATCACCTTTATGTACAGTGAACCGCATCCTTTATTTATTTATTTATTTGGTTTTAAAATATAGACCGAGATTGTCTTAATTTTTTTCCACTTCTTTAAGAACTTTTGGGAGACAATTGACATACAATAAACTGCATATATTTAAAGTGTACAATTTGATTTTTTTTTATTAGTAATGTATATATGGCAATCCCAATCTCCCAATTCATTGCCCCCCACTTTCCCCACTTGGTGTCCATATGTTTGTTCTCTACATCTGTGTCTCTATTTCTGCCTTGCAAACTGGTTGATCTGTACCATTTTTCTATAGTCCACATATATGTGTTAATATACGATATTTGTTTTTCTTTCCGACTCACTTCACTCTGTATGACAGTCTCTAGGTCCATCCATGTCTCTACAAATGTCCCAGTTTCATTGCTTTTTACAGCTGAGTAATATTCCATTGTATATATGTACCACATCTTCTTTATCC
This sequence comes from Hippopotamus amphibius kiboko, assembly GCF_030028045.1. Taxonomy (NCBI): domain Eukaryota; kingdom Metazoa; phylum Chordata; class Mammalia; order Artiodactyla; family Hippopotamidae; genus Hippopotamus; species Hippopotamus amphibius. Next base: position 100,050,640 of record NC_080203.1, on the reverse strand, counting down.
ATTCATCTGTTGATGGACATTTAGGTTGCTTCCATGTCCTGGCTATTGTAAGTAGTGCGAACAGCATCCTTTTAAAGTATATAAGTCAGTGAAATTTGACAAATACATATTTGTGTCACACTTCCACCATAGTCAAGACACAGAATGTCTCCATCACGCTTTCCATATGCCCCTTTGCCCCTTCCCTCTCTACCCCGGCCTCAGATAACCACTGATCTTTTGTTACTATGTAGTAGTTTTCATTTTCTAGAATTTTACACAAGTGGAATTATACAGTGTGTGTTCTTCTATGTCTGGCTTCTTTCTCTCAGAATAATGACTTTGAGAATTATCTGTGTGGTGTGGACCATTGGTCCATTCCTTTTTATTGCTGAGTAATAATATCCCATTATGAATATTCCACATTGTATTTATCCATATACTGGGCGGGGGACATTTGGATTGTCTCTCTTTCTTAGCTGTGAATATAGCTGCTGTGAACATTCTGTATAAGTGTTTGTGTGGACATAAGTTTTTATTTCTCTTGGGTAAAAACTAGGAGTGGAATGGTTTGATCACTTCTGTAGTCTTTTTAAGATTCTTCTGAAAGTAGTGTAGAGCCAGGTAATGACTTGGAGAGCATACTTTGTGGTATTGCTGTTAAACGAAATAATGGGACAACGGCAACTTGGGAACCTAAAGACAGTGGTACTACTTCACAGTCATTCCTATTTCCTTTACAGGGAGAAACATTTTTGCTTTTCTAGTGATTATTCCACTCTAATACTCTATCACCTGTTTTAATTACTCATTATCTTGCAGGCTTCAAGATATATGCCTGATATTTGTGTAATTAGAGCTATACAAAAAATTATCTGGGCATCAGGATGTGGGACATTACAGTTAGTATTTAGCCCAAATGAAGAAATCACTAAAATTTATGAGAAGGTAAGAATTATCACAGAAATATATTGCTTTTAAGTAAATGTTGTTTAATTGTGCATGAGGCTGAATTATTATGTCTGTCATCTTTAAAAATCAAAGCAGTTGCATCTTAATGGTTGAAAATAAACTGGTAGCTATAGTTAAGAAGAGGATACAGTAAAATTTTACTTTGAAAATAAAGTACTTCAGATTTGTGCCATGAGCCTGCTTTTTCTCAATATGAAACTGTTTTTCTACTTTTTCACTAAGGTCAGATATAATTGTTTTGTACTGAATTTGCTTTCTCCTGTTCTCTTTATTCTTCTTTCATCATCTTTCTGTCCTGTGTAAATTTTGGTTTAGGTAACTGTGAGTTGTGATATCATGGCATTTAAGTATTTTGACTCTTAAAGCATTCAAGAGTGTCAGCCAATTAGGTATCAACCTTGATCGTCCATTAGATTAATCAGGTTATTTACGGAAGAGAGACTTGTGTTTGATTCTTTGATACTTGCCCCTGATAGCCACTGCTGCATATTTAGAAGAGGAAATTAAGTTATAGGAGCTTCCCTTTTATGGCCAGCATAACCCTAATTTGCCTGGGATTTATGTTGATGTCCTACAGTGTCAGTTATTCATTCAGCTAATATTTGAATGCCTGTTCTTCAGGCATGTACTCTAAATATTACTTATTGATAAATTCAGGTTAGAATTTATTAGCTACCTACCCAAGCATATTTTAGGTTGTAAAATCTTCAGACCCTTCCTGAACAGTTGTCTGAGACAGTTGTTTTTGAATAAGATGTCACAGTAGGTAAGCTACATAATGGAAGTAGTCAGAAGTTGGGTACTCTGACTGCAGTGCCAGAGTGGTTCTTGAGGAAGGAATGATTGTTGGTGCAGAAGTACACAACCCAGAAGGTCTCTAGGAGCCTGGGGGACAAAGAAGCAGGTAGTATGCTCAGTGTGCTTCTTCAGCCCTCCTTGGGACCTAGCAAAAGAGTAGAATTAGACTCATCATCTATTTATAGTCATTTCTGTACTATTCCAAAGGGGCGTTAAGAATTGTAGGTAAAGAAGCTGAGGCCAAGTGGTTTAAGTGTGAGTAGGTAAGTTTGAAGCACTAACTTGAAGTTGTATGCGATTTTCCTTAAATGCATCTCTAGGTAATTTGTCCCTGATTATAATTTTACAGACCAATGCAGGCAATGAGCCAGATTTGGAAGATGAACAGGTTTGCTGTGAAGCATTGGAAGTGATGACGTTATGTTTTGCCTTGATTCCGACAGCCTTAGATGCTCTTAGTAAAGAAAAGGCTTGGCAGACATTCATTATTGATTTACTATTGCACTGTCACAGCAAGTAAGTGTCTTTTTTAATTGTATGAAATTTGATCTTATTTTTTTAAGTAGAAATGAATTAATTTGTTTTGGCAAAATTTATCCCAGGAATCAAATATTTATTGTCTCTATCACACATTAATTGTTTAGGAAATTTTTATTTAACTGTGTTTTGCCTAGACCTGAATTTGTTTGGTTTTACTGTCTACAAAATGCCAACATTAATTCTCAAAGTAAAATTAATTTTTCTGTAATTCCAAAATTTAGTTTCACCTAAGGTATGTATTTTAGCCCATTTTAAAAATCTGGTTTACAAGATTTAAATTAAATAGGACATTTAGCTTCGTTTCTTGGATACCTAGAAGCCAAGTGTTTTTTTTAGTGAACTTGTTAAGTCAGTATGAAATTCACAAGGCGTAGTTATGGTAAGAACTTTTGCATTTTACACTGAGAATAAAGACCAATTATAAAATCCTAGTTTTTCATTTTAAGAACATTTAATCAGTCACATTAATTTTGTTTCAGGCTTCCTTTTGTGCAAGTCAGTCAAATTTGTAGAAAATATAGGTTTTCCATCCTATTTTTGTCAGTCTAATCTTGACCTTTATAAGGTAACTTTTTAAACTTGAGCTCTAATCAGTATCACTGTCATATGTAATTAGTCTATCTTATATACATTTTGCAAAAAGACAGAAAATATTCACTTTGTTGAATGGAATGTGAAAGAACAATGGCAGAAATCACTGATGAAAAGTTAGTGTGAAGTCAGAATTAGCACTTTGCTGAAATGAAGCCTAGTGGTAAAGTTGGGTTTTTGGGTTTTGTTTAAGTGTACATGATGGGATGGAGTAGGTTCAACTCATTCCAGGGGATGCTGTAAAGTAATTTAGTGGTCCTCAAGTGGGAATCTCTATTATTTTAGAAGTTTCTTGGTAATTTCCTTGAAGACATCTAGTTCAGCCTATTCAGAAAGTTCTTTGACGGGATCTTCGCAAATAAGGTTGAGCTTGCTATCTCTTTGAGAAGACTTTTATCATCGTTGGACAACTTTGTATGTTAAGAAATATAAATAGGTTGAGTACGTCTAGAAAAAAGATGATTAGCCTTGAGTTTTGATGAAGTCAAACCTGAGGTACAAATTTCTTACCTATGCTGATTTTTAAATCTTAAACTAAATTTGGAACTTACGTCACTTCCTTGACTACTGAGTATCAAGGAACTTGGTTTAATAGGTTTTCTGCCCTCTACTTTTTACAAAAATCCCCATTATAGGACGTTAGAACCATTTGGCTCCTCTCCTCCCTGAAACTTGTGCACAATGAAATGAAAAATACTATACACAGCACTTCTCCTCATCCCTCTGTTATCTTGTCTTTGACAGCAAAGGGGGTCTTCTAAGGTGAAGATCTTTTTTGAGCTTTAGGTATCTGGTTTTCTTCCCTAGTACTGATTCTCACCATGCCCTGCACTTTTAAATCATCATTTTATAAATATCGGAGTACCTACTGTAGGTTCAAAGTCCTTTATTACCAGTTTGTAAGAATTTAACAGCAAACCTGACCTGAAGATAATTTTTTGGCATTACCTTTCTAAAATGTGAATCCCCAAACACATCTGGCCTCCCAGGATTTCAGATAAGGCATTGTGGACCTGCGTACATGAGGCAACCCTTCAGGTAGAGTTTATATTCGAATAATTAATTACCAGTTAGTATAGCTATTTAAAAAGCATTTGCCAAGTATATTTTCTCATTTAATTTTTTTTAAATAAATTTATTTATTTATTAGCTGCGTTGGGTCTTCCTTGCTGCGCGGGCTTTCTCTAGTTTCGGAGAGCGGGGGCTACTCTTCGTTGAGGTGCGCAGGCTGCTGATTGCAGTGGCTTCTCTTGTTGCGGAGCACAGGCTCTAGGCACACAGGCTTCAGTAGTTGTGGCACGTGGGCTCAATAGTTGTGGCTCTTGGGTTGTAGAACTCAGGCTCAGTAGTTGTGGCACTCGGGCTTAGCTGCTCCACGGCATGTGGGATCTTCCCGGACCAGGGGTCGAACCCCTGCCCCTGCATTAGCAGGTGGATTCTTAACCACTGCACCACCAGGAAAGCCTTCTCATTGAATTTTATAGCAACTCAGAAGTAGACTTTGCTGATGGAGGGACTAAGACTGGAGTTAAATGATGAGGTCATACTTCTTGAATTCAAACTTATTTTGTCACACAGTTTACTGTGTATAGTTAGAGTCCACTAGCAAATTATGTGAGTCCCTACCACGTGCTTGGCAGTGAACATCCAAGGTCAAGTAAGATAGTTGTTTGCACTTAAGGAACTTTGAGACAGAAGTTAGTGTCATAAAAGTCAAAGTACTTTGGGAACTGGAAGAGGAATAACCTTCTTTTTACTTGGAGCAGAACTGAAGGTTCCGTGCAGAATGTAGCATGTGTGCACTCGTGTTTAGGTAAGATTTATACGTGCATAAAAATGGGAAATGGGCATTGGCATTTCTCTCCTCTCTCACCCTCACTCCCCATTGTGCTGTTTTTACTTGCTAATATTTTCGATTCTATACACTTTCCTCTCCATACTGTTTCTACCCTCATCTGAGCAACCAGCACCCATTGCTTGGACAATTGCAATATCCTTATCTTCCCACCCCTAGTGCTGCCCCACTAAGGTGTTACTTTAATCTGTTGACCACACAGAGTGATCTTTGAAAAATATGATCACGTTGTTTTCCTGCTTAAAATCTTTCCATGTCTTCCCATTGCCTTCGAATTAAGTGTAAACATTTAAATTTGGTTTATGCACTTCACAGTTTGGCTCTTGCTTCTATGCACTCGTAAGTTTTGGCTTCAGTGCCACATGTTCCAGTAAGTTTTCCTTATCCCTTGAGGTCTCCCAGACCTCTTTTCCTATTAGCAGAGGTCTGCTTCCACATAATAACATTGATCTTTTATTGTAATTGCTCGTAATTGGATTTGAATTCCTTTAGGTGGATGTGTTTTTTTCCTAGCCCCCTCCAGCACCTGTTGCTTTTATACTCTGCCTGTTTAATTCCTTTATGTTACCTTCATGATCCATGGAGGCATTTGAGTTTGCCACTCCTGGCATAAGTGCTTTCAAGGCACAGCTGAGTATTCTGGTAGACGAGGAGAAAGGGATAATGCAGTAAAGGAGATTAGTAGGAGTCAGTTTACAGAAGGCCTTTGATGCTGAGATCCAAGTAGTGTTAGATTTTAATATTGTAGGCAGTCTCACTGATAAATAATTTATCAACTACCTATTATGCACCAGGCAGTATTCTAGCTACTGGGGATAAAGCAGTAAACAAAACAGAGAAAATGTCAGCCTTTTTGGAGTCTGTACTAAAGGGGATGGGGAGTGGGAAGCGAGGACCTATGGGAAAATATATAGTATGTTAATAAATGCTATCGAGAGAAATAAAGCAGGAATGGGGGTAAGGAGTGGGGGTCACAGTGGAGTTCAGTTTTATATAGGGTAGTCAGAGAAGGCTTCCCTAAGAAGGATGACCTTTTAAACAAAGCTCTGAAAGAGTGAGGTAGTGATCCATGCAGATAATGGGGGAAGTGTGTTGGGTTTTGGGGTGGGGGTTTGTTGTGGTTTTTTCATTTTAAATTGTATTTTTTATTTTGTTCAGCTTTATTGAAATATAATCAGCATATAACTGTAAGTTTAAGGTGTACAAAGTGTTGATTTGTTACACTTGCAATATGATTACCACCATAGCCTAAGGTAAGCTAACACCTCCATCATATCTCATTTTAAATTTTATTGTTTATATGAGAAATATATTTTGGTCGTTTGAATGACCAAATACGTATATTTTTTAATTTTTATTTTTTAATTGGGGTATAGCTGTTTTGCAGTGTTTCAGGTGTACAGCAAAGTGATTCAGTTAACATGTATATGTATATCTTTTTCAGATTCTTTTCAGTCAGTTTATTACAAGATATTGAATATAGTTTCCTATGCTATATAGTAGGTCCTTGTTGTTTATCTCATATACAGTAGTCTGCATGTTAATCCCAAATTTGAGATTTATCCCTCCCCTCTTTGGGGAAGTGTGTTTAAAGCAGAAGAAACAACAAATGCAAACATCCCAAGGCAGGAACTTGCCTGACGTGTAAAGAACAACATGGAGCCGAGTGTGGCTGGAACAGCAGGGGCCGGGGAGTTGTAGGAGGTGGTAGGAGGATAAGGATTTTATAGATCATTATAAAGATATTAACTTTTACCCTAAATGAGATGGAAATCCATTGGAGGGGGTTTTTGTTGGGTTTTTTTTTTTCCTTTTCTTTTCTTTTTTGGCCGCGGAATGCGGGATCTTAGTTCCCTGACCAGGGATCGAACCTGTGTCCCCCTGCATTGGGAGCACGGAGTCTTAACCACTGGACCACCATGGAAGTCCCCCATTGGAGGGTTTAGAGCAGGAGTGCTATGCTCTGAGTCAACATTTTAAGTTTATCCTGGTTGCTTTGCTGAGAATAAGTTATAGAGTGGCAGAAAAGGCACTTAGACTATTTCATTAATCCAAATAAAAGACGAAAGAGTCTGGAAGTATGGCAATAGTAGAAGTGGTGAGAAAGGATCAGATTTTGAGTATGTTGTGAAGATACAGGCAACAGGGTTTTTTAATAGAAGTGTGTTTCTTTTGAAGCATTACCAAAGTCTGCATGTATGAGGAGGATGCTCGTCGACAGAAACTGGCAAGCATCAATTCTGTAGACCCTCACTCTATTTGGGCTACCTAACTTTTTTAAAAAATAAGCTAGGGCAGTATGAATGACATATACCTTTGAAAAATCTGGTAAAAGTTTTGGATCTTCTCCCCAAAAAAACAAAGTACTCCTGATGTCTATTTATTTGAGTTCCACCAAACTCAACCCACAGAGCTTCTAAAGGTCCCTCTGGTTTATAGGACTGTGTATGGGTTTCAGAAACCTAAAAAATATCCAGGAGGAAGGTTAGTACACAGAACGTATACTGTCAAGTTCTTACGTTGAACTAAAAATTTGGTTCTAAGCTATCAGCTAGCGCATTGGCAGAAACATAGTTATTCACGAAATGTAGTTTGTAATGTCTGTAAGATACACAAATGCTTTGTTAGCAGGTACTTTTTGAGCACCTTCCATATGTCAGACGTCGTTCTAGGTGCCAGGAATTCATGCATCAACAAAGCAAAGCCCTGCCCTGAAAGAGCTTACTTTCTAATGGAGACAGACCTCCATTTGTAAACAAACAGTATTTGTATGTCTGATAACTGGTTCTCAGCACCTGTTATATGCCAGACATCATTCTGGAGGCACAGTAGTAAATAAATAGATGATGCCTTTGCCCTCTTGGAGCATTTATTGTAATGAGACCTGTATAGTATGCATGTTTTTTAAGAGATTCATGATGCTTAGGTAAAATTCCCAGTACTGGAACCAGAGACAAGTTTTTCCAATGGGTAATCATAGAATATGGTGTAATATGGTGGTTCTCAATCTTTAGCACATGTTAGCATCACGCAAAGGATTTATTAAAACACAGGTTGCTGGGGCCTGAGGAACTGCATTTTTAACAAGTTCTCAGTTGCTGCTGATGCTGCTGGTCTGGGTAACATGCTTTGGGAACCACTAGTATAACAACAGGGGCATCTGCAGCAACATCCTTATTGTGTAATTGCAACAGAAGTTCTACAGAGTTGTTTGCTCCAGAGCACAATGGAATAAAAATTCTGTGGAATGCCAAAAAGATGCATAAGGCTTAGTGTACAACTCTTGTACCTAGAGGAACATTTCCAGTCTGTTCCAAGAAAGGAGTGTTAGAAGGTATCCCTCAAACTCTTCAGTGACAATTTGAGGTTCTAGTTCTTGACAGACAGCCTAAGTTCATCTGTTAAATGTTGCTACTTAAAGGGGTGTTACAAATTCTTGTATTTTTACTTTTAATCTACCTACCCTTAATACCCCACCCCACCACCCCCAAGAGATAGTGTTGGAATCTTTTTTTTTTTTCTTTTTCTTCGTAAAGATAATATATTAAATGGGAAAACTTTTTATTTCAGAACTGTTCGCCAGGTGGCACAGGAGCAGTTCTTTTTAATGTGCACCAGATGTTGCATGGGACACAGGCCTCTACTTTTCTTCATTACTCTGCTCTTCACTGTTTTGGGGGTGAGACATTTTTTAATATGCTTATCATTGTGATTCATTCTTATACAAGGAACGGTCAAGAATTTATGGTTTTAGTTTGTATTAAAGTTAGGGCAGTCTATATTTATTTAATAAATATTAGTAATTTCCCATACTATCTTAGTCATCTACTGTAGTTAACTCTGGGTTTTTCAAAAGTGGATTCCGAGCAAGAGCGTGTAAATTTATATTATTCTACTTTATTGTTTCAGAGCACAGCCAGAGAGAGAGCTAAACATTCAGGCGACTACTTTACTCTTTTACGGCACCTTCTTAATTATGCTTACAATAGTAATATTAACATACCCAATGCTGAAGTTCTTCTCAATAATGAAATTGATTGGCTTAAAAGAATTAGGGTAAGTTGCGTTTAATACTGTGTTTATCATACCGATAAATAGAATATTTTATTAATAGATAGTTTATAGTTTTGAGCATTTTGGTCAAATGGAAAACAACAAAGAGTAATTAAAAAGACCAAAGAATATACCATGTGTTGGTGGGTATTACTAACTCATGATTCACAAAATGAGTGTGTAACTAGTTTTGTCAAATGCTTTGTTTTACTTAAGACTTGATTTCAGCTTCTTCCATTTTAGAATCTTGGGCTCGTTTGCAAATGTTCATCTTTTAAAAAGCATTCTTGAATTATTTTCATCAAAAAATGAGTGATAGACTAGCACTTAATTTAACTTTTGATGTTAATACCTGATACTTTTTACCTAGAGTTGAATGAGAATTATTTCTGAAGAAATTGGCAACTTTCAGCCGTCAGAGTAGCATTTCTTCTACTAGTTTGTAAAGCCTACTTCTAGAAAGTTCTGAAGAGAAAAAAATTACTTAAAATGCAAAGGTTTGAAGGAATTTCCTCTGTCCAGCTCTCTCTTGTTCTGACGTCCCTCCCTTTCTACTGCCCTCTCATAAGTTAGGCATTTGATATTTTTCTTTGGCAGGATGATGTTAAAAGAACAGGTGAAACGGGTATTGAAGAGACGATCTTGGAAGGCCACCTTGGGGTAACAAAAGAGTTACTGGCCTTTCAAACCCCTGAGAAAAAGTATCATATTGGTTGTGAAAAAGGAGGTGCTAATCTCATTAAGGTAAGTTCTGTTGTCTTGGTCCTAAGCTAGATATCATAACCTTCTAAATGTTTATTAGCAAATCTGTCTGGTTAATTTATGGTATCATGTCTTTGGTGTATTGCCTTGACCTTTTTTCTCTTTCCTACTTTTAAAGAATATAGAGATTACAGTAATTTTTTAAATATCATTTCTAAATTTTGTACATAAGTAAAATTTCGGTACTAAGTAAATAAGCACTATTGAATTTTTCTATTTAGAAAATCTGAACTTTTCACTTCATCAGAACTTTTCACTTCATCTCACTATTTAAAGTGAGACAAATCTCTATTATGTAAGACCATGCATGTTTATCATGTTTAAGAGTTTTTTCATATACATGGTAACTCAAGGAAACAAAAAGTATCATTTTAGGACATCTTATTTTTATTCAAAATGGGTTTTTGTTATACATGGGATTAAAAAAGTAAATTTACTTAACAAAAATTCACATTAAGTACTACAGTCAACTTGTTCTTAATACTTACATAGTTTTTAACCTGAGAAATTGGGTTTGTTAATTGTAGTAAATAGTGTTTTGAAGTGGGATTTTTTTTTTAAGAACTTTTATTGAGATACAGTTAACATACAATAAACTGCATATATTTAGAGTGTACAATTTGGTTTTTTTTTTCTTATTAGTAATGTATATATGGCAATCCCAATCTCCCATTTCATCGCCTCCCAACCCTCCCCACTTTCCCCACTTGGTGTCCATATGTTTGTTCTCTACATCTGTGTCTCTATTTCTGCCTTGCAAACCGGTTGATTTGTACCATTTTTCTATATTCTGCATATATGTGTTAATATACGATATTTGCTCTTCTTTTTCTGACTCACTTCACTTTGTATGACAGTCTCTAGGTCCATCCATGTCTCTACAAATGTCCCAGTTTCATTGCCTTTTACAGCTGAGTAATATCCCATCGTATATATGTGCCACATCTTCTTTATCCATTCATCTGTTGATGGACGTTTAGGTTGTTTCCATGTCCTGGCTATTGTAAATAGTGCTGCAATGAACACTGGAGTGCATGTGTCTTTTTGAATGATGGTGTTCTCTGGGTATATGCCCAGTAGGGGGATTGCTGGGTCATATGGTAACTCTTTTTTAGTTTTTCAAGGAACCTCCATACTGTTCTCCATAGTGACTGTATCAATTTACATTCCCACCAACAGTGCAAGAGCGTTCCTTTTTCTTCATACCCTCTCCAGCATTTACTGTGTGTAGATTTTCTGAAGATGGCCATCCTAACCGGTGTGAGGTGATACCTCATTGTCGTTTTGATTTGCATTTCTCTAATAATGAGTGATGTTGAGCAGCTTTTCATGTGCCTCTTAGCCATCCGTATGTCTTCTTTGGAGAAATGCCTATTTAGGTCTTCTGCCCATTTTTTGATTGGGTTGTTTTTTTGATATTGAGCTGGATGAACTGTTCATATATTTTGGAGATTAATCCTTTGTTGATTGATGTGCAAATATTTTCTCCCATTCTGAGGGTTGTCTTTTCATCTTGCTTATAGTTTCCTTTGCTGTGCAGAAGCTTTGAAGTTTCATTAGGTCCCACTTATTTTTGTTTTTATTTCCATTACTCTAGGAAGTGGATCAAAAAAGATCTTGCTGTGATTTACATTGAAGAGTGTTCTTCCTATGTCTTCCTCTAGGAGTTTTATAGTGTCTGGCCTTACATTTAGGTCTTTAATCCATTTTGAGTTTATTTTTGTGTATGGTGTTAGGGAGTGTCCTAATTTCATTCTTTTGCATGTAGCTGTCCGGTTTTCCCAGCACCACTTATTGAAGAGGCTGCTTTTTCTCCATTGTACATCCTTGCCTCCTTTGTCATAGATTAGTTGACCATAGTTTATCTCTGGGCTTTCTATCCTGTTCCATTGATCTATATTTCTCTTTTTGTGCCAGTACCATACTGTCTTGTTCACTGTAGCCTTGTAGTATAGTTTGAAGTCAGGAAGCCTGATTCCACCAACTCCATCTTTCCTTCTCAAGATTGCTTTGGCTATTCTGAAGTGGGATATTTTTATTAGAAAATCCAAGTAAGTTTTCTGAAATGTAATGAGATCTTGAATTCTGACAAGTAATTTAACATTACTTCCTTCCAAGAGACATTTATTTCTTCAAAAAAAAAATACACGTGTGCACGCATATATAACTTTGCATATATTTTATATAAATATATATCGTTGCTAATACTTAATTCTTTTTTCAACTTTGTAGGAATTAATTGATGATTTCATCTTCCCTGCATCCAATGTTTACCTGCAGTATATGAGAAATGGAGAACTGCCAGCTGAACAGGCTATTCCAGTCTGTAGTTCACCAGCTACCATTAATGCAGGCTTTGAGTTACTTGTAGCATTAGCTGTTGGCTGTGTGAGGAACCTCAAACAGATAGTAGATTCTTTGACTGAAATGTATTACATTGGCACAGCCATAACTAGTAAGTATTGTAAAATACAAAGTTCTGATGACAGGTAATTATCTAATGTGTTCAAATTCCGTTTTCCTGTTTTCCTTTTAGTAAACATCTTCATCTCATGTTTTCCTTTCTTTCAGCAACTAGTTTAACATTTAAGACCATTACAAGCAATGAATCTTAATGTAGACAAGTTTTCGGATGTTTGTTAAATGTCTTCCTGTAAATGGTACAAGTATTTAGCAACAAAATAAATTTCATTTCAGTCAAATCTGGACTAAAATCCAAACTCCAGAATAATAAATAGTCAAAATAATTTCAGAGTTCAAGCTTGAAAATTCAGATTATATGCATTGGAAAACCTTTTGGGCCCTCACTTTAGAAGCTCTTTAATGTTATTTTCATATGAGTTCTAAGAAAATCTGGTTTTAAAGATTAGAATGTGAGAAGGTAATATTTTAGCGCCCTTGATCATCCTCAGTGTTAACGCTCACATGAAGCCTGTGAAACAGACTGTAGACTCCAGATCTTAACTGATATAGAACTGAAGTTCAAAAGGGGTGAGGGCAATATAGAATGACTGAGAGGACAGAAATAAGAAAGCAAACCACAATGGAGGCTGTTCCATTTTAGGAGAAAACCATTTGTCTACAAAGCTTAAGAATATAATTGATTATAGTAAATCTTTAAATTTTTTGATATGTTGTATTTTAGAATATAAGGACATTTAAACTGCTTAAAAGGTTAGACAGTTATTCTATCAAATCTGTATATAGTAGGGTGGGGGTTCTGTTTGTTTTTTAAACAAATCCATACTTTATTTAGTTTTCAGTAAGATTAAACCCTCAAGGGATACAGTAGCACACAGATTCTGTGTCCAATGGCCTTAGCAGGAAGATTGCTTTGGAATATGGTATGAACCAAGCCACTGTCTCCATGGGCACAAGTTATCTTTCCCCACATTCTCCTGGTTTTGTTTAGTTTGCCACCAGGAGTCACTGATGTTCTTTGCTTTGTACACCTGAGCACACCTCTTGCCCAAATAGAATCCAGTTTCATTTTGGGCATAAACACCTTCAATTTTAAAAAGAGGAACCGTGTGCACCCTCTGGTTTCGCAGGACCCTGCTTATAGCCACCAAAAATAAGCCTCAGACCGCAGCCTTCCAGACCTATTTACTGTTTTAGGAGTCCTGTTCCCAGCACTCCTCCACAGGCTCCAGGATGGCTAAAGAGAAAGGCCACTTGTTTTTAAGTAGTACATTTGTAGGGTAAAAACCTTTGATAGCTGTAACCATTATCTTCAGTTCATGTCTGTCCTCCCAGTATCTCTGTGTATGCAGAATCCAAATACAGAATCTTTTTTTGTTGTTCGCTTAGATTTTTAACCATAGATTGATGTGTAGTGGTGTTCTTCTCTTTGTTTTCCCCTTAATATATCTGTGATTATTTCCTATCAACACATAAATATTTACCTAAATCCATTTATTAGCTATATACCTTTCAGTTCAGTATACTATATTTAACTAGCGTTATAAACAGTGATGATATTTACATTGTTTCCAGGTTTTATACTAGGTAGAGGGAGATGTGTGGTGATTTGCAATTCTCACAGAACTCAAAACCACTATCTCGTTCACTTCTCAAAATAACATTGTGATTATAGGCAAAGCAAGTGTTGCTCTTATTACTATATATTTTAGGAAGGAAACAGAGGCTTACCTGAAGATGAAGGAGTTGGTAAGCATCAGAACAGGGATCTGAACCCAGGTGATATCTTAGGATTATTTAAAACTGAGTAAGCTATAATATGTTGATATATTTATATAACATTTCATGCCAGAACGAGTTTGAAAGCACTTTAAAAAACATACAAAAGTAGAAAATGTTAAAGTTCATAATGACTAAACTATAATAAAGTTAAAAGTAAAGTTAACATGTAGAAATTAGTCTTGTACTATCTTGTGAGACTACTGAGACTGCCATAGAAGCAACATCAGATAAAACATAGGTTCATCGATGGTGGGGTAAGAATCTATATAGTGGTATGTGTTGCTGTATATCTTAGGTTTGTTGAGGGTGAAATGCATGCTTAGTGCACTGTTTCAGGTGGCTATATAGGAGTAGTGGAACTGTTGGTAATGTTAATTTATCAGCTTAATGAAGTCCAAAATGGACAAAATGTTTGTATTCGTGCTACAAGAATCTTTTGTCTTCTCTCAGCTTGTGAAGCACTTACTGAGTGGGAATATCTACCACCTGTTGGACCCCGCCCACCAAAAGGATTTGTGGGGCTGAAAAACGCTGGTGCTACTTGTTATATGAATTCTGTGATTCAGCAACTCTACATGATTCCGTCCATCAGGAATGGTATTCTTGCAATTGAAGGCACAGGTAGTGATGTAGATGATGATATGTCTGGGGATGAGAAGCAGGACAATGAGGTAAATTTTATTTAACATTTTTGTTTTCTGTGTTTGAAGTTCTGATATCAGACACTTGTTCACTCTTCAGGGAGTGTTAGACTTTTATTGGACCTGTTGGCATATATTTGAAAATAAAGCTAGAATCTCCCAGCGCAAACTGCTACCTCGACAGTGCTCACTACCTACCCAACTTTCAACTACAGTTAATTTTTATGATAGTTTATATGTTTTAAAGCAACAGTTAATGTACTTACTTTTGGGAGGTTGGTATAATTTAGAGTTTGTATAATGACAAGAATCTTCATTTTTAATAATAGTTTAAACTATATTTTTACTTTTCTATTTGATATTTTAATTATGTATCTCCATTTATTTATGCCAAGTTATGTACTATGCCAGTTTCATTATCTATGCTTACTTTTAGATTACTTTTGCATTTTTCCCAAATCATAACTATTTTTGCCTGGGAAACAGACTTCTACTTGTGACAAAATTTAGGCTCCTACCAAGCAGCCAATGCAGAACGAAGCTGTAAAAAAAGTTAGGTTGACATAACTGTGGTATAGTTCTTTAGGGAAGAGACTATGGCCAGACTTAAGCTGTGGTCATGTTTGTGTCCACCCTGTATTTCTTTGTTTTTATTTGACCTTTCCCCAGTCATGGTGTTGGTGAGAACTGAAGAGAGAAGCCAGAGCATGCTTAAAAGGTTCTTTTCTCATTCCCTCTCTTCAGTCACCAAACTATTTACTCTGAGGTAGTTTATCACATACAGGCAGGGCTTCTGAAACATACACTTGCCTCAACTCTTCCCCAGATCTGCTGAACCGCATCATCCAGGAATTGGGGTCTGAGCATTTTTTACTTTTTAAGAAGCTTCATAGGTGTTGATCACACCCATACCTGGTTAAGAACCACTGCTCTGGGTGAAAATTGGAGTTCAAATTCTAGTTCTGTGGTTCGTCACATCTTTGGGTTGTTGAATTAAGCACAGAAGAGATAGCTAATTGTACCAGCAGACAAAGTATGATACAGTTCAAATAAGGTATCTCAACTTTGCTCTAATGGTACCCTCTGCTCTGTGTTGTCTTGGCACCCCCATTGCATTGCGAGGTGTCTTTGGTTTGGTTTTGGTTTTTTGCCTGTGTGCTTTTTTCCTTCCTTAAACTAAGTTTCTCACGGGCAGGGACTGGACATTGTCTATTTCTACATCCAGGTCTCGCACAGAGTTCTGCAGCCACCATTCCCTTTCCATCTCTGTGAATTTGGCTATTCTAGGTACCTCATATAAGTGGAATCAGACCATATTGTGGTTTTTTTGTGACTGGCTTGTTTGACTTAACATAATGTCCATTACATAGCATGTTTCAGAATTTCCTTTCTTTTAAAGGCTGAATAATATTCCTTTGAATGTATATACCACATTTTATCCATCCATTTATTCATCAGTGGGCATTTGGGTTGCTTCCACCTTTGGGGGGAGGAGGGCACACTGTGTGGCATGTGGGATCTTAGTTCCCGACCAGGGATCGAACCCGTGCCCTCTGTATTGGAATTGTGAGTCTTAACCACTGGACTGCCAGGGAAGTCCCTGCTTCCACCTTTTGGTGGAATTCATTGTTGTGAATGATGCTGCTGTGAACACGCGTATGCAAATGTCTTTTCAAGACCTTTCTTGCAGTTCTTTCGGGTGTTTTACCCAGAAGTGGAATTGCTGGATCATTTGATAGTTTTATTTTTTAATTTTTTAGGAACTGTTACCTACAGTGGCTGCACCATTTTACATTTCCCATCAACAGTATGCAAGGGTTTCAATTTCTTTGCACAGAACTGTTTCATTTTCATGAGGTCCAGTATGTCTATTCTTTCGTTGCCTGTGCGTTTGGTGTCATATCCAGTAAATCATTGTCAGATCCAATGTCATGAAGTTTTTGCTCCATGTTTTAGGAGCTTCATAGTTTTAGCTCTTACATTCAAATCTTTGTATTGAGTAAATTTTTGTGCATAGTGTTAGGGGAAAGTCCAGCCTCATTCCTTTGCATATGGATATCTAGTTTTTCCAGCACCATTTGTTGAGGAGTCCGACTACTCTTAATATGTATATTGTATTGAATGTTTACAAGTCTCAGCGCTTTACATAGATTATCTCATATAATCCTCACAACAGCTACATGAAGAATGTGTTAACCCATTTACCCATGAGGCACTTAAAAACTGCTCAAAGTTACTTAGCTTATAAGTAGCAAAGCCTGCATTTTTGTCTGGTTCTGTCTAAGTTAATCACTTCACTGTATTTTGCTACATTACCTACCTCTGTGATACATAGTCAGGGTTATTCCTTTATGACAACTCTTATATGAAATGGGTGGGGATGAACACTCATATTGCAAATTAAAATTTATAAATTGAAAGCTAAGTGCTTTGGAAATAAATAGAAGTACAGGTGATTTGTTCACTAATCGTTTGGTGTTTGTCTCAACATATTTTTATTATACTTTGAAGTTAGATTAGCTCATTAATGATATCTTTTGGTTTCTAGAGCAATGTTGATCCCAGAGATGATGTGTTTGGATACCCTCAACAATTTGAAGACAAACCAGCATTAAGTAAAACAGAAGATAGGAAAGAGTACAATATTGGTGTTCTAAGACACCTTCAGGTCATCTTTGGTCATTTAGCTGCTTCTCGACTACAGTACTATGTGCCCAGAGGATTTTGGAAACAGTTCAGGTAAACTATGGATGAATAGTAATTGAGATACTGCTTAAACCTTTATGACCATTTCATGACACTAACATTAAACTTCTAAAACCTATACTGGGGCTTCCCTGGTGGCGCAGTGGTTAAGAATCCTCCTGCCAATGCAGGGGACACAGGTTCAATCCATGGGCCAGGAAGATCCCACATGCCGTGGAGCAACAAAGTCTGTGTGCCACAACTACTGAAGCCCAAGCACCTAGAGTCTGTGCTTGGCAACAAGAGAAGCCACTGAAGTGAGAAACCCGTGCACTGCAACCAAGAGTAGCCTCTGTTCTCTGCAACTAGAGAAAGCCCATGTGCAGCAACGGAGACCCAATGCAGCCTAATAAATAAATAAATTGGGGTGGGAGGGGGGAGGTAGAAAAAAGTTTAAAAAAATAAAAATAAAACCTATACTGGAAGACACTTCTATGTTTAATATTTAAGCAATAGTAATAGTCAAACTTTACTTCGTAGTTAAGTTTATTTTTCATTGTCCCCAAAGGAGGTAGAAAGTGTCATATTAAGAGCTAGCATTCTTTAGTCTCTTCAGGTGTTAATAATTTATTATTTTGAAAGCTTCTAATATTTATAAGTAGGGAGAAGAATATGAACCTTTACGTATTCATCACTCCAGCAATTGTCGATTCATGGCCAATCTTATTTAATCTACATTCCCCATCTACTTCTTTTTAGATTGTTTTGAAGCAAATACATAATTTCATCCATAAATATGTCAGTGTGTATCTCTAATGTCTTTTTTTTTTAACATGACCATGATACTATTATCATGTCTTTTTAAAATATCTTAATATCCTTGTCAATGTTTGATTTTACCCAATTACCTCATAATCGTTTTTTACTATACATTTTTTGAAATCATGATCCAAATGAAGTCCATATGCTACAAATGTTAATATGACTCTTTAGTCTCGTCTAATCTTTTTTCACCCTTGTAGTTATTTGTTAGGGAGGGAAAAAAACAACAGTTAACTCTAAATTTTCCCATCTGGATTTTATTGATGGGATCCCTGTAGTATTTTCTATTTTTCTCAGTGCCCTGTATGTCATATAAATAGGTAGTGAGATCTAGAGGCTTTATGAAATTCACGTTATTTTTCTTTTTTGGAGTGGATGACAAGGCTTGCTTCATAGGTGATGGCAAGTATCTCAGTGAGGAGTACATCATGTCTGTCTCTTTTCTCTTATAACAACCATTGATCATCATGCCTAAATGCAGCATTTCCTCAGAATTACAAAATGGCAATATTCTAATTTTATCATTCTTTCATTTATTAGCTAGAGTAGATCTATAAAGGAAAACTTCCCCATAGCAACTCTTTGGCTATTCTCATGTATAATTTTATAGGAAAGGTGCGATAAATACCTTGGGGTTTTTTGTTGTTGTTTTTTCATTTAAAAAAAAAAATCATCAGTTATGTCTTGATCTTATTGCTCTGGCTTCATTTAATTCACTTTTTTTTTATCACCGCCTTTTGTGTCATGCACTGTGCTAAAATACCATAGTACAACCACATATTGGTACTGTGTAAACGGTATAATACTTTATAGCAGTGCAGTTTCAAAATCATACCTTTTTTTTGGCTGCACCACACAGCTTATAGTATCTTAATTCCCTGAACAGGGATTGAACCTGGGCTCTTGGCAGTGAAAGCATGGAGGCCTAACCACTGGACCACCAGGGAATTCCCTTAAATAATACTCCTTAGAATCCCTTCAGGGTATCTCTCAGACAGCTGAGAGCTCTGGTCCACCTTCCCTGCTTCAATCAGAGCAGCTCCCCTTTTCCCTACAAGGATACTATTTAGAGTTCTTTTGAAGCCACTGCTTTATAATACGATGACCTCCTTATGGCTCACGTTACAAATTCCTCTAACTAGGCCCCCTACTTAATCCATACTTGCTGGCTTGCACACACCACCCTCCTTCCCAGCTCTGTTTTTGCTCTTTTGGTCTCACCGCCTGGCACACCTCTCACCTTCCTCTCTGGCTATTCCAGTTCTTGTTTGTTCTCTAGCTTGTCTCTGCCATAAGGCTTTTAGCATTCTGTTCTTCCTCTTCCAATTTTGGAGCGTTTGTCTTAAAATTTGTCATTCAGTTATAGTTGTTGCTCTTCTTATAATGTATTTGCATTTTTGACTTCTCAATTACTCTCTGTGCTAGTGGAGCTCGAAGTTTGTCTAGACTAGCACTTTAGGATTCGCCGCACTTTAGACACGTAATATACTCTAGATACATGTGGGTTTGTTAACCATAGTTCCCACCCCCAATTTTTTATGTTGAAACATTTCAAACCAACAGAAAAGGTAAAGTAGTATCATCACCTTTAGATATAGACTCTTTACCCAGATTTATTATACTTGGGTTTTAGTTTTTGTTTTTTCTGAACGAGTCGAGTTGCAAGTATGACACTTTAACACCCCCCTACATGCTTCAACATGTATCCTCTAAGAGAATGAGGACATTTTCCTACGTAATGTTTAATACAGTTATCACATGCATGAAATTTGATATTTAGTAATGTCTAATATTCATCAGTATTGTATTCCAGTTTCTGCAAGATATTCTTTATAACTTTTTTTTCCCAATTCCAGACTGGTATCCTAGAAGGAATCACAAGAATTTGGTTGTTACCTCTTTAGTCGTCTCTAAAATAATCTTCCTAACTTGTCGTGACCTTTATGGTACTTTCTTGATTTGTGTGATTATTTCCCCATGATTAGATTCAGGGTAAACTTTTTCGGCAAGAAAACTACACAGGTGAT
Organism: Hippopotamus amphibius kiboko; assembly: GCF_030028045.1. Classification (NCBI taxonomy): domain Eukaryota; kingdom Metazoa; phylum Chordata; class Mammalia; order Artiodactyla; family Hippopotamidae; genus Hippopotamus; species Hippopotamus amphibius. Next base: position 100,030,712 of record NC_080203.1, on the reverse strand, counting down.
GTTATTATATGCGTCTTATTGCACTGCGTTCAGAGGCACATGGTATCAGTTCATCTGATTATTGGTGATGTTAGCTTTGATCCCTTGGTGTCTTAACAAATCTCTCCATTGTAAAATATCTTTTAACAAGTGATGTATTTTAAACTCACTATATGCAAAGTTAACAGCTGAAATATAATTAGGGTAAGATTATTTGCTACAAAGTAAAAGTGTTGCAAAAGAATTTATTAAAAGACAATCAGTTCCTCTAGCATACTTAAAATACATTTATCATGTCTGTTGCTTAGAATGAATTCACTTATATTCTCTATGTATATTACTCTGTAAATACAAAATTAGATGTCATAGATCGTTTCCAGCAGTGCCTAGGTTTTATTAGTATCACTTCTCATTTCGTCATACACATAATTGATATTTTCTTTTCTCAGGATTGATTTACCTAAGCTCTCAGGTTGTTAAAACGAGGTGAACTGTTAAGTCAAATCTTTCTCATTTCGATTGGAAAAGTCAATTCAATTAAGAGCAAATATTATGTTTGCACTATATCTGTAACCTAAAATTTAAGCAAAATGAAAGAAATGCAATAGTAATTATCTACGTAAGAATGAAATCAGCCACCCAATTTTAACAGCATCTTCAGTTGGATCAGAATGCATGCTTATACTATATTACCTACAGAAACCATCCTCCTGGAGTGATACTGTCCATCAGCCACACCAGTAGTTTCATGGTATTTCTTCCCCACTGAAGTACCACTTTTACTATGAATCTCACTTTCTCCCCCACAGCAATTAATACGTCAACTTTGTTTGTTGTTTGTCTGTACTTCATTAGTTGAGGAATAAAATCTCAGTTTATATTGTCATTTGTGGTTGTATCGCTTTTTTCCTGAAAAACATATTGTACATATTGTTCTGGGAATGTCACACATTACATATTTTACTCCATTTCTTAGGCTTTGGGGTGAGCCTGTTAATCTTCGTGAACAACATGATGCTTTAGAATTTTTTAATTCATTGGTGGATAGTTTAGATGAAGCTTTGAAAGCCTTAGGACATCCAGCTATGCTAAGTAAAGTTTTAGGAGGTTCCTTTGCTGATCAGAAGATTTGCCAAGGCTGCCCACATAGGTAAGTGCTAATTACATCCTTAAAGTTTATGATGTACTGTTTATTTTTACTATTAAGTTATGTACAAAAGTGAAGTATGCTACCGATTACTAAATACCTGAGACCAGCTGAGTTACATATTTTGCATACCTTACTACTGTGAGGGTTTTTTATGTTTGTTTCTTTTCTCATTTTATTACAGTGAAGTTTAACAGTACAGAAAAGTCACATGACCTCTGTGGGTCTTTGTTTCTGTCAAATAATATTTGGGTCCTTTAACGCCACCTAAGCTCTTACTATTTCATACTCTTACGTGTTCTTATGTATGATTGTGCCTAAGAAAATAAAATAGTATTTTGCATATAGCTACAGGTATTACTTATGAATTTGCCCTTTATTTTAGAGTTAAAATAGTTATAATGTAAATATGTTGTGGTAAATTTGACAGGCATGGAGCACTATTTCCTATATAAATGAAATACTGGCTTTTTGAAAATAGCATTGATTACTGTCATTGTCTTTAAGGTATGTTTCCCACACAAAACATTTATAGCAAAAGTTGGCTAAACAAATTGGCTTTTGGTTTTTGGTTTGTTTTTCTTAAAGGGGAAATTAAGGGCTGTTATTAAAAATAGTTAAATAACTATTAAAGTTCATTATTGATTGATAAATTCACCTTTATGCCTATCATGTGGAGGTTTTACTTTGGAACTTCTGTTGTATATTATCAATTAATGTTAGCTTGAAATCCCTTCTCACGAAAATATCACAGTAAGATAGTATTTTCTGCAAGTCTAGACAGCATTATATATAGTCATAGGTTGTGTGTGTATATGGTTGTGGAGGGTGTTTCATTTTTGAACAGAGGGAAACAATTGAGGGAGTGGTAATACTATATATAAATGTTGAACTATTCATTCTGAATGAGGCCATACAATTGTTTATGTAGACTGGGCAACTTTTGATCCTTTTGAGAGACCTTGTGCATTAGGTGGATGATAAAATTGTCATTTTAACCTCCTGTTTTTAATTACTGATGAAAATAAAATTTTCTGGTCATCTATTTTGGTCAGTTTTTCTTGGTTTGTTTTAAACAGTTTTCAAAATTATTTGGAAATTATTGGTTTTCTTTGCTAAGTGAAAATGTCCAGAGAGCATGATCTTAAGTAAAATCCTTAAAGTTCAAATACCTACTCCATGATGAAGCTAGTCTTGCTATATGCTAAAAGGTTACATAAAGGGTCCTGAGACAATCTGTTTTAGGGTATTTATCTAGAAAAGGTTTTAACAAACTATGGACCATAGGTGAAATCCAGCCCTGCATCTGTTTTTGTAAAGTTTTATTGGAACGTACCCACTCCTTTACTTACTGTGTGACTGCTTTCACTATAACAGCAACGTTGAGTAGTTGCCATAGGGACCTCATGGCCCAAAAAAACCTGTAATATTTACTGTCTGGCCTTTTACAGAAAAACTTTGCTGACTTCTTATCTTCAAATGTCCTATTTTTTAACTGGAATCATAAAATCTAACTTTTTTCTGTGGGCTATTCCCCGGTTATGGTAACAATTTGCTTAATTAATACTTCATATTCCATTCATGTTACTTATAAATGCCTTTATTTGTGTACCTTTTTTTCCCTAACTGAATTGAAAAGCCCTAAATATGAGGAACTGTCTTAAACATTGACTATCCCACAGTGCTTTAAACATGGTAGGCACTCAGTATATTTGTTGAATGAATGAATTTAATGGTTGAGAATTAATACCTCACATCCCATGTTCTAAATTTATGAATATGTCTCATGAGAAATCTGAAAGTTCCTTTGGTAGAAAATTGCCACAAGGTAGGATTCTGGCTCCTATTCATATTGCTTATCCCGTATTCATTTGTGTGTTCAAACTTGTGCTTTAGTAAGGTTTCCGTTACAGAAGAGAAGAAACATTTGAAAATTTAGCTCATTAATAGATCTAAACAGATGATGGCAGAAGACTATAGAGACTGAGCTGTGAAGCCGGACAGACCTAGCTTCAAAACACCATTTCACCTAGTAATCATGACCAAAATCATATTCTGAACCCCACTTCCCTAATCTCTGATGTGGAGATGGTGATAGAGAAAT